>NC_049994.1:6676642-6729527 GCF_000003815.2 Branchiostoma floridae | reverse complement strand
GGGGGGGGGGGGGGAGGGGGCACGGGTTTCATTTTGCGTGCTAATAAATTCTGCTTTAGTTTAGCAAATGACTTCAATGGTAGAGATATCAGATTTTGCTAACGGTAGCGTGTAAGGTAATCATATGTATGTTATCCCTTGCAGTGGCCTTTAGTGGTGACTACTTTGATCACGTGCTGGGCTGGTGGGAAATGAGGGAAGATCGCCACTTTCTCTTTGTCAAGTACGAAGATATGAAAAAGGTAAATGTGTATGATATCATAATTTATGTCGTACCTGTGACACGAAAACGTTCGACACGGGTGTTCTGCAACGTGTGATAACTTTCCGTATCACACGGGTTCCAAGTTGCAACACACAGGCTTCCTTCGAGTAAATCGAACTATTTCGAACGGACTGAATACGGCACGATTGAAATTCGAATACCGGATTCGGACGTTAAAATTGCTGTTGTTACAATCTTTTGTTCGAGGACACAACATTTTCTCAACTTCTGGTGCATTTCGCATCGAAATATGTGCTTTCTCAGGTGGCTATGACTTCGGCCGTCGGGCGATCCTTCGCGCGGTCGGGCTGGTACCTCGGGTGATACGGAATACACCGTGTTGTATTCTATAAATCGAATCGAAAGGAAAAGAAACAGAAACAACATGGAATAGTACCAATATCTTTAGGGCTATCTTTCGTCAGTATCAACATATTTATACTTGTTTGCAGAATATTCGCTCGTCACTGAGGACTATAGCAGCCTTCTTGAAGAAAGAACTGACCGATGAACAACTGACCCTTATCCTGAACAGCTGCAGCTTAAAGTCAATGAGGGAGACATTGTCAGAATCTGGTACATGGAGAAAGGACGTCGTCAGGAAAGGTAAAAGATCCTCCTGCAAGAAAAGGCTGTTTACTTTGAATTATCAAATGTGAATATTGTACTGCATTTAAAGCCCGTCCAAATGAAGGAAACTTGACATGTTCCTTCAACTTGATACTAGTAAGGTAATTAATTACTTTTGATATGAAGTGACATAATTGCAATAACAGAATTTTTTACGGTTTGCGATAACATTTCTAAGATTAACTCGATTGACTCGAAGATATAATGTATTACAAACACTTTCTGTTATGTAAGGTATTGTCGGAGATTGGAAGAACCACTTCTCGGCCGAGGAGAGCGCCAGGTTTGACCAGAAGTACCGTGAACGGATGGCGGGAACAGGGCTGGAGTTTGAGTTTGAGTAGCGACCCAAATAGCCTGTAACTTAGAAATATAGGATAACGATTTTCAAAAAGCAAAACATTGCTCAAATATTCACATGCATCTTGGTGCATTTTATGGTAGTGCAGAATGGCTGAGTATGAGATCTGAAAATGTGTCGTTTGTTTGCTGAGTATCACCATTGTCTGAAAAAACACATTTGGACTATCTCAGGTATTCATCTAACATATTTGGATTTGTGAAAATGTCGAAGAAAACAAGCAAAACTACACATTTAAAACTCTTCATTAATAACTTATATTTCTGCTGCTTATCTCATGTCTTTTATTCTCGAAAAAAGGGTTGATTTAATTTTAAGCCATAAACTCATGCTGTTGATGGTTGTTTTAACAAGTATAATATAACACGAATATAACAATGATCATTTATGCTTTTGAATGACTAGATGACAGTTGACATATATCTATATATGATAAGTAACATTACAACCATTTTGATGATGATAGATATAGAACGTTATTGCACGACATTTGTGCACGGTACAATGTATGGCAACAGCTATTACACAAAGTACAAAATAATGCTTAAAGGTATAGGATAAAGCTAACATAATTCTTTAATATAGTGTTACAATGGAGTAAGCTAATCATTAGTATTTCGGTATTCTTTATAATAGTAAAGCAGTCACATAAAAGTATATACAAATCTGTCTATAGCATCGAGTCCCTTGAAAACTTTTATACTTGATTCGAGAAATGTGAATAACTCATTAAGTATAAAAGCGTATCTAAAATATTCTATTATAAAGTGAAATCCAAAGTATGATTTGGACAATGATAATGATGATTATCGGCGCTTATTTTTTATTGAGAAACTTCTGTATTTTGGGGGCGCCATGGTGCATGTACAGGATTGTATTTGATAATAGACATGCTAGACAGTATGGTAGGGGCAGGGGCATGGTAAAAACAGTTGCGCAAAGATGCACACACAGTCACACACCATTACATAAGGAGATAAGAGGTGTATCTAACTCATTTGCACACCTAAAGAAAAGACTTTTTAAACGCACCCAACAAGCGATCGATGAATATGGACTGATATTCTATTGATGGTTTGTTTCCATTGACAGAACATTGTTAAAGAAAATAGATAGCATCGTTGTAAAGAACTATTTGTAACATCCTATGTTATGACAAAATTTAAGACTCATGACCTACTACGGAACTCATAAAAAATTACCAAATTTCAAGCTTTAGTAAAGTTTGAAACAAAAGCTTGGAAAAGAAGCAAAGGCCGTTTTTGCTGTGAATTTTTGTGACGAATGCATCATGATGCAAGTAAGTTTGTCAAGTCATGTATATAAGATAATTTTTAACCACATTAATTTTAAGAACATTTAAAATGTAAATGTACTGAGAAAAAAGCAGTCGGTGTAATTTTGTATGCCCTTAGTTCTAGTCTTGGAAAGCAACGTCAGAATGGTTGTCGTTGACAATACTGACTGCATCTTCGTCTTTCACTGAGTCCATCTCCACAAATTTGGTGCGAAATTTAGCAGATTTTCTGCGCATCACTTTGATTGCAATGGAAGCCACAAATCCGATCGCAATGCCGCCAAAGATACCCCCAACAATGGCCGGAGTGTTGGAGCCAGAATTGCAAACCAGTTCAAGTTGGTCTATGCTAAGGCTCTTTAACGTTCGGTTACGCATCAGTACTGGGCTTGCGCAGAGCAGTTCTCCTATGAACACATCCTTCCCAGCAGCCCACGCGACAAAATCGCTCAGTGCGCAGTCGCAATGATACGGGTTGTCATACATATAAACTTTTTGCAGCGATGTCAAATTGTAAAAGACGTCAGGGGAAACATTGGTGATCTGGTTCGAATCAAAGTTGAGCAGTTCAAGTTTGTTAAGACGGCGTATTGAGTCGGGTATCTGTGTTAACTTGTTCCGGGCTAAATTCAGAATTGTGAGTCTACTAAGATGAGAGAGGTCGCTGATAGAACCTATCGCATTTCCGAAAACATACAACTCTTTCAATGACGACAAACCATAGAGGGTGTCGTCTAATATCTCCACTAGTCGATTATTTTGTAGATGAAGCTCTTCAAGACTTGTCAAGGAGGAAAAGACACGTGGGGGTAAAGACTTCAGCGCACAGTTTCTCAGAATAAGACGTTTTAGATTGACTTGTTGATCGAACGCATCCTCTTCAACATACTGCAAGCCAGTGAACTGCAACTCTAATGTTTCAAGATTTATGAGAGTTCGCATGTCGTTCTTTGATATGTTATGGATGCTGTTGGCATACAACAGTAGCGTCTGAAGGCTAGGTAAGGCAAGTTGAGGCCATCCCTGTAGATTGTTATGTGCAATGTTCAGATTTGTGATTTTACCTTGAAGAGGAGGTACGCTACTCAGCTTGTTGTACTGCAGATATAAGGTCTCTATATTGGGCACATCGCGAAGTACATCACTATCTATGTAAGTCATGTCGTTATTCTGTAGGTAAAGATGTTTTAGCTTCTCTAGATCGCGGAAGGGTGAGTTTTGCAGTTCCGCAATAGAATTATAAGAAAGCGAGAGATTCGCTAAGTTGGACAATCCTGAAAATGCACCAGACGCTATGTCGGAAATTTCGTTGTGATCTAACATCAAAGTTTCAACATTCGCAAGTCCCTGAAACATGTTAGAACTAAGCGAGGAGAACTTGTTATGATCTAGGATAAATGTTTTCAATCCGCTCTCTGTACCTGAAGAAGTCAGAGCCCCCCTAAATGTGCTTAGTTCGTTCTTACTGACAGACAAGACAGAAAGGGAGGTGAGGGAAGTCAGCATTCCAGCTGGAAGAGATGTCAGCCTGTTTTCGTGTAACACGAGCGTAACAAGGTTACTGAGTCCATTAAAAGATTGTACAGTGAGAGAGTCAAGACGGTTATTCTTAAGCTTCAGAACTTGTAAAGCCGTGAAGTTGCTCAAAGAGTTGGCTGGGATAAGTGTGAGATAGTTGTGTCCGAGGTTCATTTCAGTCAGCTCAGGAAGCTGTTGTGGTGAGAGATTGTCCAGGCCTGCGATCCGGTTTCCGGTGAGGTCCAGGGATTCCAGGGTTTCCGGAAACCCAGTAGGCACAACGGTGAGGTATGTGCCACACTGAGCGGTTCTTATACTGAAATGCAAAACATGTCATAGTAGTGGGTTAAGATAACACTCATAACACGCCTTTAGACCCCGTTCACATCGAAGTCACATTTGATTCACATTTGATTTTGTTCTTGGTGGTAGGGGTGGGTACCGGTACAGAAAATTTAGGTCCAGATCCGGTTCAGGTCCAGAGGATCGGGTCCAGGTCCGGACCTGAACCTGGACCTAATCACATATGTGAAAACTTGTGAATGGGCGATATTTAACAATGGTCCATTTTGCTACAGAGGATTCCTTTTAGTAGAGTCCATTTATTTTTTAGCCTGTGCTGACCCATAATTCGAAGTGGTCAGTCCCTAACTTGAGGTCATGTGATGCCAAGATGACGGCAAACTTGATGGCTGCGGGACCTTCCGCTGGCCGAAATTTTTAAAAATCAGACTTTTGGACACTTGAGATAGCGGGCTGCTGTGTGTGGTGAGTTCTTATGATCTGGAATGTTCACGGATGAGATTATGACACCCTGAACTTGACTATTTATACATTAGGCCATGTTGATTTGATTATATGGATGACATCCTCCGGGAACTCCAAAACTGATGCGAGCGAGCGAATAAAAAAAAAGTTTGGCCAAAAAAAAAAGTTGCCTTCAGTATGAAATCAAAGTGGCCAGGAAGGTTGAACATAGGACTAAAGACACATAGTATGGTATACCAACAGTTAGGTGTAGGAACCAGTACATCATACGGGTGCAAAACATTTTTTTCTTCTTGGACCAATCCGAAAAAAACAGACCTGAAAAAAACAACAGAGGAACAGGTCAATTTCGCCAATTACAAAATGGACACACTATGTCGGCAGCCATTTGGGGTCTAACCGGGGGGCCAAGAAGACAACAAAAGCGAAGTCAAGTAGAGTTTATAGTCAATTGCACCAAGTTTCTACAGTCAAAGGTACAGAGACAGTTAGCCTTTATTACATGGAGATGGGATTTTTAAATGCAGTGGGAGTCCAATAATCCACCAAACAGATTCCTTTGTAGCAAAGTTGACCAATTACCATTGTTTTGAGTATTGGCAGTTCTCAAGTTTCCACAGACAATCAGGTCCAGGTTCATGTCCGGACCTGGAAATGATCATCTGGACCTGAATTTTTTGTACTGGTACCTCCCCCAACCAACAATAGATTTTTTTTTCTTTCTGTCCTTTCACATCTTATTCTTTGACTTTAGATTCATTTTGGCATTCTATGGCATTAGTTATCTGTTTTCTGATACTTGCACAATTTATTGTGTGGTCGAAAACTTTTTTTTTTTTTTTTTGGAATTGGCCGAAAATTGGTGCGATCGCGGATGTCATCCATATAATCAAATCAACGTGGCCTTATCACCAATACAGATTTCCATTAGTGTTCACATTAGTGTTCACTGGCCTGTAGCTCACGCTGCCGTAGTGGCCCCTCACAGTCATGAAAGCTTTATTTTAAATCCAAATTCATTTTGAAAAACCCTTCTCAAATCCAATGTAACAAACCCTAACACGAAAGGGGTTTAAGTCAAAAGTTGTTAAAAGCTTTGGTTTTCGTATTATAGAAAACAATATGATACATTATCGCGTGAGCTCTGATATCAAAAATAACACATAAGAAACTTTTTGGCGACGCTTCAGGGGCTAGCATAACAGTATAGGGTGCGTCCGTTTGGCAAGAATTCCCCAAATTCGATAGGTATATATATATATTTAGATGTGCATTTGGAGGGCAATAATCTACAAGGGGTTGTCGGAGCATCATGATATTTGGAATATAGATAGCTTCGAAGATGTTTACATAACGAAATATCAATCATGCAAATCATGGGCTAATTTCCATAATTATTGTTATTAGCACAGGTATGTGAAGACTCAAAGTATTACTTTGGACAGCAGCATTTGATGGGGCAGGTGTGGGTCGTCAGGTGTCCCACCGGAAGTGACGACATCAGCGACAGGAATATCAACATCCGGTACATTGTCTGGTGTAGCGATGTACTAGAAGAATAACAACAAGTAGAGTTGATATGAGATTATGGTAAGATAACTTGATAGTTTATTTGCAAGTTCATACCCGGAGGCTAATTGCAAGTACATGGTAAAAACATAGTGGGCATACATGTGGCAATGGATATTGATATTTTTTGAGGCAGAAGAAGACCAAACGCCCCGTTTTTTCCAGAATTTATGGGTTCTGTTCGTCTGTGATTGTGGGAATGGTAGCCTTCATCATATCCCCATGGTAATATACAGGTAATATACGGACACAGAATCTCGTTGAAGAGATTCATTAGTCACGTAATGTACACAGTTAAAAGAGTTTTTCATCAATCAGTGACTGCATTTTAGAGGTAAACATACATACCTGCAAATTTTCGATAGATATCGGTCCATCTTGGTCACAGAGTGACCTGCTTCTCGCGAGAGTTGCGAGAACTAGGTCAAGACTTGCGTGGATCTTCTGCCCCTCACCGCAATGATGGCTGGGAGCTGCCCAATTCCTACTTACCTCTTCTCCGCAAGGAGGCGGGGTGAGGGGCAAAATATTCACGCAAGTCTTGACCTTGTTCTCGCAACTCTCGCTCCTTGACCAAGATGGACTGATAGCCATCGAAAATTTAGAGATACGTATGTTTACCTTTAAAAAGCAGTCACTGATTTATGAAAAACTCTCTTAACAGACACAGAATCGTAATAAAGTAAAAATGATGACAGCTGAGAGGACTTCTAACACCAATCAAAAGCATGGATTCTAATACTATTTTCAAATTTAGGTTCGGCTTCTTCTCGTCTCTTAGTGATGCTGAAAATGTAGCTTGAGATGTATTTTTAACAGTATAATATAGTTCGGTGTCAGGATACTGATTCTCACTCCCTTACTTAGCCATATATCCTCCCGCTTTCTTTGGTTGAAGCTCTTCTTGATATTCGAGCGTTCGACTTTCTATTAGACTAAGAAGATAACCTAACGTTGACTGACCTACTTCTCATCTATTCTATGGAATCTATAGGTCGGTTCAAATCTAGATCTTTACAGATGAGAGGGCTTTGAGAGGCTTTATTTTGTCCATTAGCTGTGATACAAATTGTAAAATGTACACTGCTAATCTTCCTGGACATATATAAAGAACACACACGCCATAATGTAACACATACAAATGTTTACAATTATTTACAGTGCAAATCATCAGATGATTCCGTCACATATGGTCAAAACTCATAGGGAAAATTTTCAGTACTAAAAGTTTAAAGTTAAGATTTAAAGTGAAGAAACATAACTGTCAAAAAGAATATCTCTATCGATATATCGTTACCTCATAAAATGCAACCTAAAGTACCTCATGAATTCGAGTGATAAATCTTGGTTTATTTTGTGTTAAAGCTTTTCTTCGTCTCAAATAATGCCGTGCGTCCCTTGTGACTTCCATGGGCATAAAATACATCAACGGTACATGTCTGCATTGTCCCTCGCTAAGATAACTTGTGTATCTAATACCCACCATGTAACTATCAAACAAAAGCAGTGGGTTAGATAAATGTTTATCTAGAGTGATAAGGACACCACCAGCGCGAGGGCTGACAAATAAGTTCTGTGTCTCACTGAGAAAATGACATGTTGAACTCTAATTTCGGCGCACAACTATAAAGTATAAAGCCTTTTATTAAAGGCAACCTAAGCAACATTAGAGCGTTAAAAGTGGAAATATTCTTGATCATAAAAATTGATATCTACTGCTCTACATTGCCACATTTACATCATTATTTCATACTTTGAGTGGTTAGAATTAAAAGTGGCACAGAAACAAGCGGCGCTTTAGTTGGTTCTCTAAATATTGTAACCCACGAAAAGTAGACTTCACAGCGTCCTCGCGCTACTGCGGCATCGAATTTTCGCTCCTTAAATGTTGGAATGGTCTGGAATGGAATAAAGTTCCTTCATCCTATTACGTGGAAAAGTGCCCCCCCCCCCATTGACTTGGGCTGATATTGCTTAGGTTGCCTTTAATGTCTATCAAAATTCAAATAACTATGATCACTGCTATCCAGGTGACCCCCATCAACATGCTCAGCTGTTGAAAGTCAAATACCCATGCACTTCTTTCTAGTTAAAATGTCCTCACAAAACATTTTTGAAAATTTGTCTTCGAAAATTTCATCTCACCAGGAACTCGATCACATTTCACTCTTGGTTTTCTCACCACTTACCTTTTGATTTACGAAACAACATCGAAAGAAAATCAATGGCCTCAATGGTTTTGATAGGTGGGTTTTGATAAAAGTTTTTTTAACTGTTTGATTATGCCACGACCTTTGAGTTTGCACCTTATGGTGAGTCTCAGAACTTATTGTTCCTCCCTCGTATACCTAAAAAGTATGAAGTACTACTTGTAGTGAGTTTTGAAAGTTTAGAATTGTTTGAAATCTGTATCTGTATCTATATAGCCGGTATAACCGCCCTTCGGCGTAACACACCAGCTTTGCAGGCACGTGGCGCGGCAGCAGCTTGTTATATTACACAGAAGGACCTGTCACACCTAACTTTTGCACATCTATCTGCAAGCGTTCTTTAAAACTGTCCAGAGAGGATGCCCCTACTGTGCTTGGTGATAACAAGTTCCACTCTACTATAATTCTGGAAAAATACGAATTTTTGAACACATCAATCCAAGGTTGGTGTTACCAGGCACGTAAGAAAATAATTACCGTGCATGTTAGCGGTTAAATGCATGTTGAATCAATCCTACGACGTAGGCTAAGAATTACCCAAGGATAATACATTACGTGATCTTCCTTACCTCTAAAATCAGAAGAAATCTTGAAGAGATGACAAAACTATGACAGGAACTGCAGTGTGGCGTCCTCGCATGAAGTGTAGCAAACTCTACATAGTGACCTAGCGTTGGTCAATTAGTGCTTAGTCAACACAAGATGCACCACCATCGACCAATCATGGACAGTCTCTTATCGCTATTATCGCCACGTTGGAGACACCCTAATAATTAGACCAAGGACCTTCTGTAAGATCTATATCATTATACAATTGAACTCACAACGTGTTTTCTTTTTCATTAAAAAAAATGATGAAATGCTAGTTGAAAATAATTCGGCGTACTTGGATTGGAACAGCAATTAGTTCTGGGTCTAAATTTTACAAAATAAACATGCTTTAAAACAGTCTATAATTAACCTTTATGTGACCCTTTCTCTGTTGACGCTTCCATTTTGACCTTTGATCCCCAAAATCGGCCTTAAGAACACTTTACGTCTCAAAAGTACCTCAGCATAATTATGGAGTAACGAAAGAACATAATTAAAGTTTAGTGTGAAGGATTGGTAAAAAAAGATAAATGGTTCTCTTAATTGAAGGTAGTTGAAATTCACGGTAGCCTGGTAGAAGGGAGCATTGTAGCTAGATAAAAAGAAAGATTCCTGTTGAATCTGAGCGCAGGATGAACGTAACGGTTACAGTTGTTTATTACCCTAGCCTGATGGTGGTTATATTATTCTAAAACAAGCTTAAGCCAGTGATGAGTATCAACATGTGTAGATATTGCATGCATATATGGTAATCATGACGACAGAAATATCAAATCTGTTTGATTAGTATATGGAAATGCTAGTATTGCCCAATGGAATGTGACAGACTGTCACAAAACGTCAGCAATCGTAGTTGTGAATAAGAACCTAGTTTATTTATTTATTTGGATTCTCCACACTGGAGGGTATGGCGGAACAGGTGTCAAAAGACACCTTTTCGAAGCCGCCATGGCATACTTTAAACTTAACAATGATACATCAAATCATAATATACATAAAATACAAGAACAGATATCATAATCAACGTAACGTTAGTTATCCAGTTATTTTCCAAAATGATCAAATCATTCACTGAAGGAAATATCAATTTTCATAATAATACATATAGCTGATGACCACAAGAGACAGTAGATATAGAAGACCAATGGATACTTTCAGCAGTATTAAGTAACAAATTGTTGCCTTCGCGCCTAGAAAGTTATGTTTTCGTTTGCACTTTGTGTGCTGTTCATTCAATTCACGATCATTCAAGATTGCCTGAATGAATTGTCTTGATATTTGATATGTTTTAAATACCTTCACCGGTATCATAAGTTCCGTGAAAAAAAATAATTGATGAACGCATGACCATATTTAGATGTTCAAAGGAGTATTGGTTGAACCGGAAGTATATTGTGAGGGTGATCCCTCATCACAACGTTCAAATGACTCATTCGTTTCCGGGTCAAGAAGCATCAGCCCACAGACGATAGCGTAGCCGGCTGTCACCAGGAAAACTTTAAGGATCCTGAAAAAAAAAATAAAATAAAATTCTCAAGGTGTAAAAGATGCATGCAGCAAGGGATGGAAGGAGGGGGTTTGGATACGGGGAATAAGTACATTCACCCTTTCGAGTGCGCATGTGCAGCTGCAGGAATTATGGGAAGTTTGTCAAAGTTGAAGGCCCCTAAGACATAAACAAAACACGTCTTGATCTGTTATGCAAATTGAAACGATGGACGAGAACTGTGAACAAGTTATTCTCATTTAGCATATTCAATGTCAACCTTTGTTACTTGTTGTAGTTCCCGTGGACTTTGACTGTTATTTGTTTTATGTTTATTGAGCAGAAGACTCACATAAGTAGATATGCTTTTTTGTCCTTTGCTCATGAAATACATGTGAATGAAATAAATAAAATAAAATAACAAGTTATGGGTCTTGACCTTTGACCCCATAATTCCCATCAATGCACGACCGCGGTACTGGGAATGGTGGACGTGCTTACAGTACGTTGTTTAATAGTTACAGAAAATATTGTTATTGCAAGCAGGTAGGAATGGTAACGGGTAAACACAAAACACAGAGCAGAGTTGTTCCATTTTTTAATAATTTTGACATGGCTTCTGTTTATGTGATTCCTCTTTACAACATACAAGTGGACAAAATATACCAGTCAGACAAATAATCAAAGAACACTGCATTAACTTGTGGCTTTAATGTTAATGATGTGTATTATTATCAACAAAATTAAAAAACGAGAGTCATGTCATTAGCTTTTGAAATGCCAGATTATAAAATATCTCGAAAGATATGACGCTGACGTACCTGTCGTTTTTCCCGTGCAGCTCACGTGACAGGATCTCTAAGAACGTGACGTACAGAAGTGTCCCTGTAGCCAGCCCCTGTAACACCCCACTTACCGCGGAACTGTGTGAACTCTCCGCACCGTTCTCAACCAATGTTCCGATTCCTATACCTGTATATGTACAGCGAAGGGATGATTATAGTTGTCTTAAGAATGCAATTGACAAATGATACGTGAGGTTGTGTGTGTGTGTGTGTGTGTGTGTGTGTGTGTGTGTATGTGCGTGTGTATGTATGTCTATCTGTGGATGTATGTATGTGTGTGTATGTTTATGTATGTGTGTGTGTGTGTGTGTGTGTGTTAATTTTGTTTTTTTATTTGACTGTTTTTGTGTGTATGTGTGTGTGTATGTGTGGGAGTACGGTGTGTGTGTATATGTGTGTGTGTGTGTGTGTGTGTGTATGTATGTATGTATGTGTGCGTGTGTGTGTGTATGTGTGTATATATGTGTGTCTGTGTATGTTTGTATATATCTTTGTGTATGTGTGTGTATATATAATATTGTGTGTATGTGCGTGTGCGTGTGTGTGAGACACTGTGTGTGTGTGTGTGTGTGTGTATCTGTGTGTGTATGTGTATATGTGTTACTGTATGTGTGTGTATTCAACTGTGATATCTAAGAAATATCTTTTCTATACATTATCCATTGTCCTTTCCTATGACATCACTTACTTACCTATAGGAGCGGTTATGGCAAACGCCAAGCACAGTCCTGCCACTGACTTTTTTCCAAGGTCACTCTGTACAAAGGTCAGCCCTAGCCCGAAAGCTAAGACGCACTTATGTAGAGCCACTGCCATCACCAACTCAAACACGTCCGTTACGTTCTGCTGCAGTCCCACCGCCATCCCTTCGAATATCGAATGCATCGAAACAGCAACAGCAAGAGTCCACGATCTTAGGTCGGTAGTTTTGCTGATTCTTTCACCACCAAGGAGTCCCAAGTTCTCAACTTCGTGAGAAAAGATGTCCAGTTCTACGTCTTCGTCTGTTGTCTCACAAGGAGGACTTGATGTTGTGGATTTATAACCTTCGCTGTACTTTGCGGTGCACTGTTCGACGGAAAGAATAAGGAGAAACCCGGCACCGATAGCGAACTGGGCCAGTGGGAAGCCTGGAAAGTTGACAAAACCTGCAACCGAAAAGAAATAATTACAGTATAAAATTATACATCGCATTATTTGTATAATCTTATGAGCATTATTGAAGAGTGGTTCTTTTGTTTTGTCTTTGAGATGGCATTGTATGTTGTATTGCGAGCTTTGGAACAGAATTAAGTTACGTCATGGAATGTTAAAAAAATAAGGATAAAATGCAATTTGAAGTGAATAAAAAAAGCTATTTTGAGAGCAAGCTTAACCAATACTGTAAAAAAGGAAATGTTCGCTGGGATATGATTTTGCGGTAGGAGGGGAGAAATTGACTGTTCGCGGTGGTGTAAGGTTCGCGGTTGAACTAACTATGCAAGATTTGGATTTTGTGGTAAACAGCTAGGTCCAAGTGAACAACGAGAACTTAAAACCACCGCGAACATTTCCTCATTTTACAGTAGTTTGTCCTCAGAAATTCACGAAACCTTTTTATCCTGGAGCACTCACCTGACACCACTGTCTGTAGTTGTTCCTCCACACTCGGCACTAGGTCTAGGAGACACGTTCCCAAGAAAACCCCTCCCGCAAGACAGTTTAATAAGCCTAGAGCCCTACCCGTTCTACGGTTCTGCAGTTCGCATTTCTTCCGCAAGGACCGCCGCGCTAACCAGATCGGCAGGCAAGATGCAACCAGTGTTAGTGGGAAAACAAGAAACAAGACAAGGAGTTTTACAAGAACAACATTTTCCATCGTGCTAGAGCTCTGTACATGAATACGTAAACAAGTTACCCTCCAAACTAACGACAAAGCAATGCCAGGTTCCCCCTGTCACGATATGTTTGAACAAACCAGGCTGGCCAGAGAACCTTTGTTCCCGGCCATATTATAAATAGCGTATGATGCTTAGTTCTTGAATGCATGTATAGAAATAATCAACGCACTCTGGTACCCTTGTATCCCTACCCTTTTAATGATTATTTATCAAACTTTTGAAAATTGAAACACAAGTTGTCGTTGAACAAAACGGCCAAGTTACGTGTATTCTTCAATGACTGAATGTAAAATACCTAGCTAATGTGCAATGCTAAACACACTGTTTTAATTTATAAGCTAAGGCCAAAGCAAGTAAATTTCATGGATGACATCGACGCGCTCATTAATTTTCTTCAAATTGAAAAAAATTATTTCCTCTCTGGAGACGGTCAGATAGACCAAAATAGGCAAACATGTTTTGTTATAGCCTATAATAATCATAATTATAGAAGTAATGCTAGGGAGGTAGCCATGACTATAGTTGCAGAAGTGACACTAGTTGGATAGTCGTAAACGTGCCACCAATATGGGAGCCATGAATGTAACGTTAGTTGCCAGCTTTGCAAGTGATGCCAGTCTACTACAATAGTGTCACTTTTACTACACTAGTTCACTTCTTTAATACAAGAATGAATGTCTTGTTAGTTGTGATGCCACGTTTTGTCACTTCAAATCTTGTTGCGACGTTTATAGTGTCTATTTTGAAAATTTAGCCATCTTGTTTTTTACCCATCTTGTTTTTTTCGCGCTATGTCATTATTTTTGCACTTTGCATAGTATGTCATCCACAATATTCGCTTGCTGTTGCCTAAGGTAAATACTTGGTGGGTTACTGTGAGTATGTACACTGTGATTACGTGTTAGCGCTGAGCACTGGATCAAAGGTCGCGAGTTCAAATCCCGAAAAAAACGACCAGACAGGTGATAGTATCAAAGGTTATTGTAATATGTAGAGGTGGGTACCGGTACGATGTACCTGTACAAAACCGGTTTTTCTCAGTGGACCGGTCCAGAAAAAACGGACCTGAAAAAATTCGATGGACCGGGTGTTGGACCGATTGGAAAATGAACAGACTATATTGACAGGCATTCAGACGTTTTGGGGCCTACCGGTCGAAGAAAATGACAAGAGCGAAGTAGAGTAGAGTCTATAGTAATTTCTGCCAACTTTTACAGTCAATTGTACAGAGTTTGTACAAATGCCAATACCGTAGAACCAATAGTGTAAATGACATGCTAGACCCAATATGTTGACTTATTCATACCTGCAGAAATCGATATATGTCTGCTTAGTTGTACTGTAAGTAGTTGTTATAGACGTTACGAAAGTCACTGTACTTTTGTAGTGTCAATAAAGGTTTCATTTGTAATGTGGAAACACTTTTAAAGGAAAACAGAACAATGATATGAGCCTTCTTTGAATATATCAAAAACTTTATCACTAGTTTAGAAAGGAGAACCATATCTATTTTTAAATTCACATACTCCAACCAATTCTTTTGTGGAGACATACTGTAGAACGGAAAGTATTCGCGGGGATTAAATTTCGCGGTTGGGAGGAAATGGAGTGTCTGTGATGGTTCTAGGTTCGTGGTTGAAACTACGATGCAAGTTTTACTGTAAGAGAGAAATATTCGCGGTTGTTTTGAATTTGACCACCGCAAACATTTCCTCTTTTACAGTAGTGACAGTTGGTTGACAGTCACGATGTTAGCCATGGAAGATGTTCTAAGAGATTGAGGGTCATCCACCTTTTCTGGACACGAACTATGGTCCAAGTTTTCCCGCCTACTCTTTAGTTCGCCGACAGGACAGTCTTCCTTCCCCCCACTTAGTACGCATATCGTTCTACTGCACACGGTCAGGGGAATGTCAATGGAAACCCCAAAAGGACCTTAGGGAAATACTTAACGATCTTTGTCTTTTTTATGATAGGTTTACGGATTGTGCAATCAATTTTTGTTAAGGAACTAGTAAAAACATCGTAGTCTTGTCTCATCATCACATGGCTAAATTAGGGAAGGGAGCCGAATGTGCCAGACAAGTTGTAATGCCCACCGTCTCTTCAATGATGCCTGACAAGACTAAAAGAGAAAACCAGCAAATTTCTGTGAAAGTTCCAACCTAACCCCAACCCCCCCAAAAAATCTGCATTGCTGTATTGTGCAAAGTAGGTGTGGGTACCGGTACGGGTTTTCTTGTTGGTCCGATCCAGAAAAAAACGACCTGAAAAAAATCAGTAAACCGGATGTTGGACCGATTCGAAAATGAACAAATTTTACCGGCTGGTATTCACGTGCTTGGGGGCTTACAGGTCTAGGAAAATAAGAAGAGCGAAGTAGAGGACAGTTGAATTTCTTCAGTTAGATTTTGACAAAAGCATTTAGCGTTGTTACCATGATGATATGATTTCAAAAGACCAATGGACATTGGATATTTTACCAAACAGAATCCTTTGTAGTGAAATGGACCTTTGTTTTGAGTACCATTCAGAAGTTATCACAGATTAAATTAGGTCCAGGTTCAGATCCGGACCTTGACCTGATCCCCTTGACCTGAATTTTCTGTACCAGTACCCACTCCAAATGCAAACCGCTCGTTAGAACAAAAGGGATAAGTACCAGATCACTGCACCCTCCAAGGTTTCCACTGGTGGGTGCAAGTTGGCAGCGCTAACAGTTTTCACAGCCCTTCTGATGGCCCGGCGATACTCTCATCAGACCGGAAACAGCCGTCGTTTCTTATAAGGAAGAGGACTAGGCAACTTCCGGTCGCCACGCCAAAAACTACTCTCTCCAAATCCATGCTGACAGAAACCCGAACCGTTTTCTCGGTCCTTACAAAGATTTTAAGCCAGAAATTTGTAGAAAGGATGGATTTTTTAGCGGTGTTTTTTCTCCTCGTCTTGGCTGTTTTGCCGTTTTCGTTCGGGCAGGGTCCAGAGCAACGTACACCGGAGTTGGCAACGAGAGGTCCAAACCTGTGTGAATACATCAACCCAGTGAGGTAATGTCTGCATTTTGTATCACACTTGTTTTCTCTTCCTTTTCTTTGTCCTGGAATAGTTTATCCTCCATCAATATTATCAGAAATAAACTATATTCATTTTCATTATTTCTAAGTTGATATATCTTATCATATTGTTTGATTTCTACATTTTAGAAGCGGTGAGCTGTTGTTTTGGTGAACAAAATAGATAATTTTAGGTCAAGGGTACTGTTGATCAACACGATGCATTAATAGATATTCATCTTCTGCCCACCATTTTTCTTCCTGTACAATATTGTGATCTAACTTGTGTCTTTCAGTGGAGTAGAAAAGTACATTATGCTTTGCTTTTTTTATGAAATGAAGTTTTTATGATCATTGAAGTGTACTTACTAGTCCTTCCAAAAGCTGTGATTGGATAGCATTTTCTTCGCCAAAAGATTCGCCTTGCATTAGTATTACTCTCCAATCAGACGTTCGTTTCCGACGTGTTTTAGGCGTTTTTGTTGGCCTTTCTACTTGCATTTTGTACCGTGAGAAAATTTACTGGACTTTCGCCTGCCGTGCAGATTGCTCACAAATGCTAACAGATAATTTTCATGTATTTTTTGTGCGAATGAATAAATAAACAAACAAACAAACAAATATAGTACGTTTTCCCTACAGTAACGATACAGAGTACCGGTGTTGTGACGAATGGCAACAGTACGGACACTTCTGCATCGTGGGTAAGTCACGGGAACTTTTATTTTCTTCTTGAGCGTTTTCATACTAAGTCAGAGCATTCATTCTGAACTGTTTTGTTTTAAGGCCAATTCTGGTTGAAAATATTGTCTATTAACATCACCGAGATATTGATAATTGTTATGAGGTTTCCCCTATTTTTCATTGACCGTTCTTCTAACCTCCTTTGCAGACTTCTAGGAGCGTTGATAAGAGAACCTTAAGGTGGGGTCACACATGCGTATATATTCAAGTCCGTTTGAGGTGCGTATGAAGCTCTTAGTCTCTTCCAGGCTCCACAGGTCGCCGGAAAAATAGTACAAATTGGACAAATATAGATACATAACATGCAAGATGAGTTAGCTGACGAAGAAGTATGGTTAGCTACCCAGCTAACTCGTCTGACATGTTAACTGTTTACGTTTGTCCAATTTCTATTATTTTTCCAACGACCCGTGGAGCCTGGTGGAGGCAAATACTCCATGCGCGCCTCATACGGGCTTAGATATATACGCACTTGTGACCCACCTTTAAGCTAATGTTGAAAATCACGTATGAGCGCCGGAAGACTGTAAAGGAGGCTATTTTTTAGACAGATTTGTATATATCTTTAGATGCCACAACGCCCATAATGCAAAGACAGGCAAATATATCAAAGACTGCTTTTCTATTAGAAAGAGTAATGAAACTCATGCTTAGCCCAACTCGATTGTAACACTATATCAAAGACTTGTGTTAGCCCTTCTTGTTATGTCTTATTCTATACACCTATTTTGTACTTTGTGTAACAGTCGTTGCCATACTTTGTACCATGTACAAATGTCAAGCAATAAAGTTCGTGTTTAATCTTTTTCTTGTCGTTAATCGGCAAGGATTTGGTTACGACGTGTTGACCATATGTGACATATCAGGGTTCGAAATACACATACTTAACTTGCAATTTGCATGTAATTTTTGAGATTTGCACGTGAAAATATTCTGAACTTGCAATCTTGCATGTTGAAAATGCCTGTGCCTTTGTTTGTCTGACAGGGATCCTCATCGGTCGTCAGCAGGTGTTATAAATAATCAAATTTGGTTTTGCTACAAACTTACATGCTGATTATGTGGATATCATTCCAAAATTTGAAGTTCTGTCTATATTTTCATGTGCCAATTTCAGTCTGTCAAAGTGACAGAATGGGCAAAATTCTTATCCATCCTGAGCAGCAACATTCTGCCAAAGAACGGAATGATGGATGCCGGCTAGAACATTGCAGTATAGACTAGTTGTATTTTGCATGTGAATTTTTCAAATTGCACGTAAAATTTTGCCAACTTGCAATTTTGCATGTAGCAAAAAAAAAGTATTTCGATCCCTGCATATTGAGATAACATCTATCTAGTGTGATACTACATCTTAGCACGCTGTATAACCACTTATTACGCTTCTGACGTACATTTGTAGCAAATCTGTGTCACATGGGACAAACCTGTATCACCTCTATGTGACTGTGTGTATATGTATCTATTGCAGTATACGTACGTTGTATGACTTTCACAGGTGCCTGTTACTCGACAGTGGCGACCCTATGTCACACCGTGGGACAAGTCTGCGTCACCACTAACCATAGCGACTGTTATATGTGTTATATTTAACCGTTACAGTCGCCTGTGACTCGTCACTAGCGACCCTATGTCACACCGTGGGACAAGTCTGCGTCACCACGAACCATACCGACTGTTACAGGTGTTATATTCAACCGTTACAGGCGCCTGTGACTCGTCAGTAGCGACCCTATGTCACACCGTAGGACAAGTCTGCGTCATCACTAACCATAACGACTGTTACAGGTGTTATATTTAACCGTTGCAGGCGCCTGTGACTCGTCAGTAGCGACCCTATGTTACACCGCGGGACAAGTCTGTGTCACCACTAACCGATGCGACTGATTTATATAACCGTTACAGGCGCCTGTGACTCGTCAGTGGTGACCCTATATCACATCGTAGGACAAGTCTGCGTCACCACTAACCATACCGACTGTTACAGGTGTTTTAATTAACCGTTACAGGCGCCTGTGACTCGTCAGTAGCGACCCTATGTCACACAGTGGGACAGGTCTGTGTCACCACTAACCAATGTGACTGTTACAGGTGTTTCATTTAACAGTTACAGGCGCCTGTGACTCGTCAGTAGCGACCCTATGTCACATCATGGGACAAGCCTGTGTCACCACTAACCAATGTGACTGTTACAGGTGTTTCATTTAACAGTTACAGGCGCCTGTGACTCGTCAGTAGCGACCCTATGTCACATCATGGGACAAGCCTGTGTCACCACTAACCAATGTGACTGTTACAGGTGTTTCATTTAACTGTTACAGGCGCCTGTGACTCGTCAGTAGCGACCCTATGTCACATCATGGGACAAGCCTGTGTCACAACTAACCAATGTGACTGTTACAGGTGTTTCATTTAACCGTTACAGGCGCCTGTGACTCGTCAGTAGCGACCCTATGTCACATCATGGGACAAGCCTGTGTCACCACTAACCAATGTGACTGTTACATTTGTTTCATTTAACCGTTACAGGCGCCTGTCACTCGTCAGTAGCGACCCTATATCACATCGTAGGACAAGCCTGTGTCACCACTAACCAATGTGACTGTTACAGGTGTTTCATTTAACCGTTACAGGCGCCTGTGACTCGTCAGTAGCGACCCTATATCACATCGTAGGACAAGCCTGTGTCACCACTAACCAATGCGACTGTTACAGGTGTTTCATTTAACCGTTACAGGCGCCTGTGACTCGTCAGTAGCGACCCTATGTCACATCATGGGACAAGCCTGTGTCATCACTAACCAATGTGACTGTTACAGGTGTTTCATTTAACCGTTACAGGCGCCTGTGACTCGTCAGTAGCGACTCTATGTCACACCGTGGGACAAGTCTGCGTCACCACTAACCATATCGACTGTTACAGGTGTTATATTTAACCGTTACAGGTGCCTGTGACTCGTCAGTAGCGACCCTATGTCACACAGTGGGACAGGTCTGTGTCACCACTAACCAATGCGGCTGCATGCACGGATGGAGCCAGAGGGTGCAATGCCGTGAGTTTTTGGCGGTGCCTCTAAGGCGGAGCCTCTATGTCACTTTCAACTAGAAACAAGGATCGCCATCAGCATACCAAGATGCAAAAAATTCATGAAACCTAGCAATATCTACATTACTTTGTGTTATTTGTATGATCATTCGCCATACTTTTACAGGGTTCGGGGTTATATTTTATATAGGAATAGTCTCTATGTGCTACTTGATTGTCCGTTTGCGTTTTAGAAGAAGTACGTTGTGCATTATAGTAGAAGCCAGTTTATTGCAGAACGGCTTACCGCACACTTCTTCCGTTAATTGCACTGAATGCTCAAACCCCGTGATGGTGCGGTACAGCTGGATAACTTCGCTTTGTTGCACCACACGAAATTTGCTGGCAAAAATGGTATGTGCAACTAAACTGCTTCTACTGTACTTGTAAAAAAAAACTCCTATGCATTTACAGCCTGCCCCAAGGGCCGGTTCGGACCTAACTGCCTGTACGAGTGCCTGTGTGAGCACGGGGACTGCAGCCCTTCGGACGGACAGTGCACCTGTGAGGCCGGCTGGAAGGGGCTGCTATGTGACATCCCTTTATGTCCCTTAGGTAAAACAGGTTTTCTTTTTCACCATCGTAGCTTCCTACATCATTAACCAATACTTCACCCTTGCCATATGATATTGTACAGGTTTAATAATGATGTCGGTACATTTTGTACCACTGTAGATTGTACATTAAAGAGATAAACTGGGTGTATTGACTTGTACAAAATTGTGTAGAAGCTAACACACTGGTAACAGTTACTGTTTTTGAGGCAATGCACAAAAGACACCTCCCTACCTATCGCAAATGTTCTTGTGGATCCTCGCCTCACCTAGTCCCATCCTCAACAGGAGGGTCGGGGACTATGGTTGTCTCCAGCACAAGTCTTCTCCATACATCCCTTCTCTTAGCCTTCTGTGTACAGACAGACAGCTAGGGGACTGCCTGTCCAGTCCCTTATGTCGTCACCCCTTCTCCTGCATGTCCTCCCTCTGCTTCTGGTACCGTTGATCTTTCCCTGCAGTATGTGTGTCAAAATGTTCTGGGCCCTAGTGAGGTGGCCAAAATACTGCAGCTTCCTCCTTTTCACCAGATTTAGGAATGTTCGTTTTATTCCCAGTTCAGCTAGCACTGAGTTGTTGGTGCGTTGTTCTGTCCAGCTGACCCTGAGCAGTTTCCTGTAGCACTTCATTTCAAAGGATTTTGAACAATTTTTGTGTTGTAATTATGGTTATGGGGGACAGAGACGTTTGGAAGGAGAGAGTGGACCTGATCCGGGCAAGTAGCCCGCGACGATGACATTGAATTAACAGTTCAACCAGTTCAGAAATGACTTCTACCAACACAGATGAACTTTCAAGTTAAAATTGATAGCATTCTTGTTTTGTTTTGTCGTTTTGCTTTCTTTTACATTGTGTAGGCTATTTTGGGCCCGAGTGCAAAGTCCGTTGCCCTGGCAACTGCAAGTCATGTCACGCCGTGACGGGTACCTGTCAATCATGTTACGCAGGTTTCTATGGAGACAACTGTTTGAGGTAAGAGAGAATGATTTTTTATCACATTTTAATCTTTGCATAACCTTTCAGCTAATGATAAATTTCTTGTTTTTGTTAGGTGCCCTTTGACACGATATGTTGTTTAAATATTTTTAAAGCTGATATGAAGCTGCGGCATGTTGGCGGCGTCCCTGCGTCCGATCGATCGGAGAGAGCGATCAAAAAAATTCCATACATTTCATAGACGATTTGTGTATTTTGTTGTCTTTTCAGTCACACTTGTACGTTTTGTATCTGGTATTCTCATAAGTCAAGGGTAACACACGTTCAGTGTAGTTCACACCGTCACTGCCAACCAGCAGCTTCGGTGAGCCATGATAACCACATTAGGTTTAGGTCCCAAACGAAAAATGAAAGTGTTAACCAAGGAATATACCTTAGACTAATTTTGTCTTCGTTCTGCGTGTTTTGTTGCCTTTTATATAATATTTTTCGTTTCTGAAAGCTAACATGTCAGTTCCCGGGTTGGGATTTGGGACCTAAGCCTTATATTTCTACTTGTGTTCCGCAGACAGTGCGGCAACTGTGAGACGTGTAACATGGAGACCGGCGTGTGTGAGGAGACGTGTCAGGAGGGCTGGATGGGAGAGAACTGCGACAAGAGGTTCGAATTATTGCTTTTGTTCGGAATTTCCTATCTCTTGTCATTCAAATATAATACAGGAATATATATATATATATGTAAAATGTAGAAATATGAAACATGTATCATGTGAAATGGCGTTCTATTGAAATCAGAGCCCATAGCTTAGAATGTAAATCATACAAAAAAGTGATGTCAGAACTGGGCAAAACGTGCCAGAAAGTCTGTATCGCCCTCCGTCACGGTCAGGAAAATTTCCCTAAACTCTACCAGAATAGTTGAGTAGCCCAACGGCTAAGGAACAGAGATAGGAGCCTCACAATGCACCTCGTGGTATGTAAAGGACTATTAGGAAATAAGTTAATATTTTGTGATAAGGAGATATAATAATAAAGAATAAAAAGCTCATTTCGCCAGGTGCGCTCGTGGGACGTACGGACGGAACTGTAAGATGATTTGTCCGGAGAACTGCCCGTACACGTGTAACCGGGTCAGCGGCAAGTGTCGGCAGTGTGTGCCGGGCTTCTTCGGGCAGGCCTGCGAGAACCGCTGTCCGAGAGGCTGCAAAACCTGCACAATCCAGCAGGGGGTGTGCTTGGACTGCAGACCAGGGTAAGGCCACATTGTCTTGAATTTATCGATTACATACGTGCACGCATTGATTTTCACCTGTGGCCCCTGGTCAATTAACATGTTATGCCTGCCAGAATATCTGCTCTTCAGGATAACGGGTCACATGGACAGGGCTCTTGTTCCTGTCTTTAAACAAGAATTGCTATAAAAACATTGAAATGGTGACGATTTAACATTTTAGTCAGTGTGTGCTGATGTACATATTAAAGATTGCTATCTTTGTGTTAATGTCATTGTTATTCACTGCACTACTATATCATTATATTTCAGCCATACCATAGGTATGGTGAAATATATTGTATTCGTAATGTTTCTTTCTTTCTTTCTCCTGTCAAATCTTCAGAACACGGTATCTCCGTTGTTCCTCAACCGAATGACTTGAAATTTGGCACAAGGGTAGAGTGGGCCAATACCCTCGGACGTTTTTTTCATTTTTTTCCATATCTGTCTCTTAAATGATTTTATTAAGGTTTTTTGGTCATCTTAAGACCAAAACTGTATATTTGGGCCCCCTGTACCCTGGTATTATAACCGAATGAGCTGAAATTTGGCACAGATGTGCCTTGATAAGTCCCCCATATAGATTCAATATCAGTTTTGGTGTACAGTACAACAAAATGCTTATTTTTGCGATTTTTTGACCAATTTTTGACCAAAAAAGGACACTTTTGGCCCCTGTACCCTGGTATTACAACCAAATGAGCTGAAATTTGACACAGATGTGCCTTGATAATGCCCCCATATAAATTTAAGAAAACTTTTGGTGTACAGTACAACAAAATGCTTATTTTTGCGATTTTTTGACCAATTTTTGACCAAAAAAGGACACTTTTGGCTCCTGTACCTTGGTATTGCAACCGAATGAGCTGAAATTTGACACAGATGTGCCTTGATAATCCCTTCATATAAATTCAATAACACTTTTGGTGTACAATGCAACAAAATGCTTATTTTTGCGATTTTTGGCCAATTTTTGACCAAAAAAGGACACTTTTGGCTCCTGTACCCTGGTATTACAATTAAATGACCTGAAATTTGGTATAGATAGGCATTAGATACTTGGTAACAAGATTCAAGTAAAATTTTTGACATAAGCAACTTTAAAATGATTAATTTTGGCACTTTTCTGAGGGGAAATTTGTTTTCTTTTGGCCTCCTGACGTGACCTTCCGTGACCCCGCACAGAGCCACACCTGTGCGCG
This sequence comes from Branchiostoma floridae, assembly GCF_000003815.2. Lineage (NCBI taxonomy): Eukaryota > Metazoa > Chordata > Leptocardii > Amphioxiformes > Branchiostomatidae > Branchiostoma > Branchiostoma floridae. The sequence goes on along the minus strand of NC_049994.1, from coordinate 6,705,260 downwards.
TCAGCCGGAGAGTTAATTGAATCAAAGACCTAGCCAATCAGCGAAGAGGAGGCCAAAGGCTAATTAATATTCATAAGCGGGGCCTCATGATCCCGTATATAGCAGTGTTCCCGCCAGGGGGAGCAAAGCCCGCCTAAGGCTCTCGCATTTTAGACTATTCAGAAGGCTTTATATTGTATCAGTTCTTAGGGGCATATCTATGATAATCGCAGCAGTCACTTAACTTCTCTTCAGGAGTTTAGCGTAACACTGTTTCAGGTCAAACCGTCAAAGGCAACTAAAAACAAACTTTAACGTTACTGAGTTCAACAGTACTTATAACTTGTTATCCGAAGTTGAAACGCTAGCGATGGTATTTTCGCTGCGCTGTTAGCTCCGTGCGACTGTTGTTGACGGTCTTATAACGGTATAATTTGCACCCCTGTACCCTGGTATGAGTAACATTTGGTATAGATAGGCATAATATAGTTGGTAAAATGATCCAAGTAAAATGTTTGGCATAAAGTACTGTAAAAGGCTTAATTACAGCACTTTTTTTTAGGGGAAATTGGTTTTCTTTCGTTCTCCATGCCGTGACCTTTCGGACGTTCACCCCACAGAGCCGACATCTGCACCTGCGTCTAGCCGGCAGGAAGAGTTAATTCAATTAATGGTTCAGCCAATCAGCGAAGAGGAAAGCGAAGGCTAATTAATATTCATAAGCGGGACCACACAATACGTTAACTTGAAGACTCAGGCCGTACAGACTTCTCGCCAGGATTTTTTCAAAGCGTCGGACAGGGGTCCGGGGGCCGCCGAATGTCCCTGGCGGGGTCCAGGGGCAGGGCCACTGTGGGGGGGACCCAGGTGGGCGAAGCCCCCCCGGAAGCTCTTGCATTTTAGGCTATTGAGAAGGCTTCTTTTATCGGTTTTTTTAGGGCCATATCTACGATAATCGTAGCAGTCACTTACTTCTCTTCAGCAGTTTGACTTTAAAATATTTCGGGTCAAAGCTTCAAAGACAACTAAAACCTCATAAACAACAAACTTAGCTCAACAGTATACAAAAATATTGTACGGGTTGCCATCCTTAGTTGAAGCGCTTATTTATAGCGCTAGTATCTTCGCTGCGCCGTTAGCCGCCGTGCGACTTTTGTTGACGGTCTGATATCCCTACGTCGCCGCCTCGCTGATATTCCCACGGACATGTTTCAAAAAAAATACCCAGCAAAAAACGCTGTTCTGCGTCAAATTCTATTCTATAAAACTCAGTGTTACAGTCTAAATATTTTGTAGAAGCACCGCTGTAGGAAAGAAGGTCCAAGCAATGTAAAACATCACGTAGCATGAAGTTCGCTGTCAACTGGCACACAGCACATGACTGTTTGAAACTCTAAGTCTAATCAACAGCCGTGTTTGATTGATAGCCGGCGGTCCTATGATGAAGTCGGCGAAAGGTGCGTTAGTTAGAAAATCTGCGTTTAGTTTTGATACGTAATTATAAGTTAGACAGTGGCGAGAATGATTATTTTCTCATCAATATTTCTCTTCAGAATTATTTGAACTTAATTGTACATCTAAACAATTGGCTTACCTGTGCAATGTTTATATGATTAATGATCAGTGTACTGAAATCATGTGTAAAATATGGCTCCTAGTCAATAGATCAGCATTTTCTCTATAGTGACCACCTGTCTATAGTGGCCACATTTCCTAGTGCTGTTGTTGTTTGGCATAAACTTTGAACATTTAAATTGTAAGTAACTTTAAACTGCCAGAGTTTCAGCCCAATAAAACACTCTCAGCGCCAGGGTATGAACAGACTGACCAGACAGACGAAAATAAATCCTCGAACAAGGTTCAATCGTATCTTCCGGGTCTGGCAGGAAGTTGTTAAACTAAAATAAGAATAGGCTCGATGGTTGATTGCATACAAAGTAAAACAGTTTAACAGTTTTACAGCTTGAAGAAAACAAACGCTCCTACAGTACCTGCACCTGCTTGATAATTATTAAATCGTATGCCCTACTTGAATAAAAAAAGTTCATTGCAATAATAAATGTACCCACATCACAAGGAGCTTATACTTTTTTAAACTTACACCTAGTTATCGTACTGAAAATTGTTAATGACATTACATGAAGTCATTCAACAATTTTCAGCCATGATGAAAATTTTCTGAATGGAAGGTGTGATTATTGTCATTTTCTGAAAAATAGAAGCAAGCTCTGTTTTTACCTGGAGTCAATTCACAATACCAGTCCACTTTGGGGGATAATGTACTGTTAAGAGGATGTTCCATTTTTGCGCAGGGGTGATTTGGAACAGTCCAATGTTGCGTGGGAAGGGGTATGGCTGAAATATGCTGTATTTGCTCTTAAGCAAATGTCGGCCCTTCTAGTTGTGTTAAAAAAGCTATCGCATAAACTAGAAAGACAATATCTGAGTACAAAAACAGAATCTGTACATGTTCCTCTTTTTCTATGTCTCTACCACCACTACTATTACTACTACTACTGCTTCTACTACTGCTGCTGCTGCTGCTGTTACTACTACTACTACTACTACTACTACTACTACATGTACTATTGCTAGTACGGCTAATACTGTTGCTTCTGTTCACCAAGATACCCACAGGATGGTATTGTCTTCGCACATTGACAGTATTGTTTTTGAAAACAGGTTTGAGCTATACCAGGGAAGCTGTGAAGAATGTCCGGCGGGAACTTACGAGAAGGACTGTTCCGAGCGCTGTCCGGAGAACTGTAAAGGGAAGCGGTGTAACAGGTTTGTTTGTTTTGTGTTTATTTGTTTTTTGTTTGTTTTTTGTTTCATTCCGCACATGGCAAATTGCAGGTGGTTTAATGATGGCCATAAGAGATAAAGAGTATTGTGTTTCCGGTAACGGTCGTAAAACGATCAGTAGGCAGGGATTGAATTTTTCCCTCCTTTTTCTTTTTCTATAGATTTTGGGCGAAGTTATCCAAGAAATACAGCTGTGAACCTGGAACTCATAGGAAAACTGTTATTTTTACCACCGTATTTTGATTATATATTATACAGAGTACATTGCACCAGTTGTATGAACGAAGAAGTACAATGTTTACTACATGTACTTTCATAAACGTATTGATCTGTTAAAAGAATATGAAATACAGGAGTCTGTAAGACTTTTTGCCAGATTCGGTCGACCGGGTACCCGGAAATACAACATTTGTTCTGGGCTGGTTGCTGAGCATTACGGAAATTAGAAATGCTATTATGGCTTATCACCTGCGATGTGTTATTTCGACTCTAATATCTATCATAAAAGTAACGATAAAAGAACAAACGTTGCTTACAAATTGGCGAATAAACATATTTTCAACACCACAGATTTACAGGCAGCTGCAGTTCCTGCCAGAGGGGCTGGAGGGGGCGATTCTGCAACGAGACGGACGAGAACGTCAGTCCGGAGCTAACAACCCCGGGAACGAGACTTCCTTGCCTTGAGTGTCGTAATGGAGCGTGGTGTGACGTCAGCAAAGGGCTATGTGCCTGTGTACCTGGGTACTTTGGCAAAAGGTGAGATTTTCGTCGGAAATTGCACATGAAAATAAGCGGACAAGGAACATGTATGGGAATCTACTTTTGAAAGAAGAAAATGTATTTTTAGCAATTGGTAAGCCTTAAATTATTTCGCAGAGCACAGAATACATCTTGGACTCAACATGCTACTTGAGTCTCTTGCGGCTATCGCAGGAGCTGACTCACTGGAGCCATTGCAGAAGTTTAACTTTTACGGACACTTTAACTAGAACCTCCGCTATCAAATTTGAGAATTTAGAACGAACAATGTTAGATAGGGCTCTATGGAGTGAAATATGTATTAGCCTGGTCCAGACTTCAGGACGATAATGCATGTATGAATTTATTTCTATATCAGTGTTGGTGACTATTCTAATGATTAAGAAGCTGTTGATGTTAAAGAATTATTCACATACATGTACAACAGATATGACAATGCTCAGATTCCCTTTGTCTACTGTAGCTGTGAACACATCTGTCCGGTCGGTCGCTACGGTCCAAAGTGCGCCAGGCGATGTAGGGGGTGTCGGTTCTGTGATCACGTGACCGGAAGATGTGAAACACGGCCGCCATCACGAGTAACAACATCACCGTCCTCAACTGACAACCCTGGTGCAACTCCAAGACCAAAAGGTAAACTCATAATTTCTAGCGCTTTTTTTGTGACGATAATCAATCCTTGTTCAACAACAGAACATCAAAATACTTCCTACTGAACAACAGTTCATATAAGAACGGTTTTTACATTACAACTACAAAGCCCGCTGCATTACCGTAGAAACCCACTAGGTAAAACACTTTTTTAATTTGGCCTTTTTTTCACAGCCGCTGCACATCTATGAAATATCGCGAAGATACTGAGTCACAGATCATTGGTTAATGTTAAAAGCTATTGTTTTAATTCTGTGCTCTTTCCTGGCCTTGCCTAAGCGACTTGATGGGACGACTCTACGAGCTTGCCGTTTTAGTACATGATGTAAAATGTTTATTGTTTGTTCATTTTTATTTTTATTTCACCAGGGTTACATATCGCCGATTTAGGCGTTTTTCAAAGTTCCCTGGGGGGCAACCCTGTACATACATGCAACATAAAAGCAATCGATACGACATCAAATAACATAAATGGTAACATAGCGAGAACTAACAAAAACTAACACAACTTAGCTTACAAATGGTAAAGTGAAATTATACAACGTAACATAATATAACTCGAAATCATAATCAAAATGAGATAAATGGAAATAAATGGAGATTTGCATACCAATATGAACAAAACAAGAGAGGACATAATAGTTACGTTTTAGACCATGTGGTATTCTGTTTTGTATAAGGATTTGAAAGTGGATATGGATGCTGCTGCTCTTAAGTGTGGAGGTAGCGAGTTCCACAGGGATGCGCCGGAGAACGAGAGAGACTTTTTCTTGTATTGTAAACGACTGTTTTAGGTAGTTGAAGTCCGCCCCCCCCCCCCCTGTGTACTGAGCCGGGTGTGGTGTGAGTGTGTTTCAGCAGATGTAGTGAAGAGATTTGTCGAGTGTAGGTGTGAAATATTGTCTGCTTGTCCACTAGGACTTTCATCTACGACACCTCTAAGCCGAGCAACACCAGCCGCAACGGTGAAAATGGCAGAATCCGGTGAATCTGACGACACGTCAGGGTCCTCTGACAAAAAATCCCAATCATCTGGCGAAACATCCGGGTCCTCTGGTGAAACATCCGGGTCCTCTGGTGAAACATCCGGGTCCTCTGGTGAAACATCCGGGACATCTGGCGAAACATCCGGGTCCGCGAACATCGCGCCTGACGGGACAGTCCAACCCAAGACGAAGGATGACGTCAACATGCTAATGATCGCTGTCATTGGTGTGGGAGTGGCAGCCATCTTGGCTTTACTGGTTGCCATGGTGATTTGCTTCCTCCATGTCAGGCGGAAAAGAAAACGTGAAAATGAGTGAGTCTTCTCTCCTCTCCTTTGTCAACCAATTTTTCCGTGTGCCAGGTCTAAACGATTGTTTATGACTATTAGTAAGTAAATCAATGCTAACGCTTAAAGAACGGGCCATCACAATGCCATACAATTGATTAGAAATAAATTCTTAGAGAATCATCATTAGATGATTAAATGATTTTGCGTCATTTTCTTCGGCACTTTTTTGAGAAAAAAAGGTCTAACAATGACTTATAGAAAGAAAGCTAAGTTTGTTCAGCTGTTGGTAACGTTTTTCTTAAAAAGCAACATATTTACATAAGACTTAAAGGTATGACAGACACCTTATCTTTAGGAATAGATGAGTTCAAGTGTTATAATCGTCAGTCGATAGCACTGTCCAAAACTGACATCATCACTTCCCTACAGAAGTAACATGGAGATGAACGCGCGGCGGAACCACCAATGGGAGCGAGTGGGCGTGGCCCAGCCGTACATCGTCCTCAAACTCCCGCCACCTCCTCCGGAAGACGAGTATCACGACACTCCTACCAACTCAGACAACGACAAAATGGTTAGTATGTTAACGATGTGAGGTTTTCTGGCCTCAATACATGGTGTTTGGCCCAGAACCAAGAATCCTGTCATGCTACCGATCATGTGCCCTTGGAAAGGCATTCTACACGACTTTTTTCATAAAATGGGTACCTGACTTTGTTTGTGGTTTGGTTGTGGGGGTAAATGGCGATGGGGGATAGGGATGGGCTCCACCTTCCACGCGCCCTAGATACATTTATTATTAGATCCTACTACCCCTATGGTCTTACAAAGGCCATGGGACTACTTTTCCCTATGCTAACGATCTTATGCAAAACAAACCAACTTTTACATCTTGTAAATCTCCGGTTACGCTATCTTCCACCTCTCATCCTGTCACTCTACAATATTGAAATAACTGAGGACACACGTCAAGACAAATGAACATCAAATAATACTTTTCACTTTGTCACTAATTGTCAAAAAAGTTGTTAAACTAATTTTTCTTCGACAACGTACAAACTTTAAAGTCACCTTTTATTTCAACACGTCATAATAGATTTCCGTTTCGATACTCCTACAGCACGACAACTGTACAGACGCCATGTCTACTACTTACAGTGACGACGAGGACGGCAGAGGGTTCTCCGATTCCGGGACACAGACTCTTCCAAGGGTATGGGATGTTTTATACATTCTTTTTGTTTAAGAAATCGTAATCGAAAACTTGTTAACAGTGTAGGCTGCGTTTCATGAGTCTTGTTTAAATATATTTTCGTTCCATATTCATTAATATTTTGAATGAAGTTCTAAAACATCAGACATTTTCGATACCTTGTTAGCTCGGAAATGACCTCTCCATTCTGAACTCGTTGCCGCAAAGCACTGTACGAGCATCCTTTATAGGTAGCTATAAACAACGCTTGTACTAGCTAGATGTGCAAAGGTGTACACCGTGTGTATAACCAACTGCTGTCACGCCGAGTGCCTGTGAAGCTAGTGTGTTACACTGGAGGGTACAAACAGGTACAGGTACATTCTATACTCTTTCGAAATACTCTAGTCTTACACTGAGGTTAAAAGAGCATCACCTCACCTCACCTAGTCCCATCCTCATCAGGAGGGTCGGGGACTATGGTAGCCTCCAGCACAAGTCAGCATTCTTGAAATATGCTTGCAGATGTCTGGCGGCTCCGAGAACACATCAAGTAGCGCCGGACAGCCGCCAACTAAGAAAAAACGGACGAAAAGCACGAGTGATGCAGCAGACGAGAAGACTACGGCGGGTCCCCCATTCTTGTCTCGTATCCTACCGCAACTACATCGGCGATCTAACGACAGCCAGCCAAAGGTAAAGCGTACACACGAATAAGATGCTTTCATATAGCTAAGATGGTTGTAAAGTTTAAACATTGTTCCAACACGAAAGAAGAAGAACTCACCATAAACTTTAGGTCAAGCCCGACCTTCTTCAGATGTACGATTTGCTTCACTGATGTTCCGAAAGTCGGAGAATGACGTCAGCAGCGAATCGTATATGGCGGGAAGGCAGAACCTGCCACCGCCCGGGGCCCGGTTCAGAGAGGGTTGATGCGCCCTTATGTATATGGCCTCCTTGACGCTCCTCATAAACCAATCCTGCTAAGCTTCTTTTATGTTGGAACAAAGTTTAAACTTTACAACTATGGATTTTACCAACACAGATTCGGACATAGCTAAGATGTCGTAGTAAGATGTTTAGATATTTTCTTGCATCAACTACCTCAGTCACTTGAGGCGCTGATGCACGGTGGTAGACATGGCTTTTGGACTATCATACTCATATGATATCAATTATCACAAACAAGAAATTCCGCTGCAGTACCATAAAAAGCCGCAAGGTGGACCATAAGCTAATAGTTTTTTTTCCTGTCGCCAACCCCAACCAACATACCAAATGTCATCTAAGTAAATCCACGACTTTTCGAACAAACAGACAGACAGATACATGCACACAGACACACTCAACCGAAACATAACTTTCTTGCGGAAGACAAAAGGCTTCAAAAACTCTACGCTAACATCACAGATGTATATATTCGTGATTTAGGGTGGGTACCAGTACAAAACCGTTTTTCTTGTTTGACCGGTACACAAAAACTGGACCTGAAAAATCAGTGGACCGTATGCTGGACCGATTCGAAAATAAACAGATTATTCCGGCAGGCGCTCGAGTGTTTCGGGGCTTACAGATCCAAGAAAAGAACAAGAGGAGAGTTTATAGTCATTTTAGCAAGTTTCTACAGTCAAATTTGGTCAAATACATAAACGATGGATACTCTACCAAACAGAACCCTTTGTAGCAAAATGGACCATTGCTATGAGTATCGCCCATTCACATGTTTTCACAGATAATTAGGTCAGGTCGAGGTCCAGACCTGTACCTGATCCTTTGGACTTGAACCGGACCTGGACCTAAATTTTCTGTACCGGTACCCACCCCTATTCGTGATGTATTAACGCTTTCTGTCTGGGTCATTTTTTGGTTAGCACGAAGGTATCCAGAGATATATCTTAACACTTCGTGTACCGTGATCTCATTGACGATTTCAGGCTATTGAAGACGATGACTACGCTGCAGAAGACGAAGGCGACAATGTTGAGTCAGCACTCCCCCCGAGCAGCAGCGCCCCCGTGCGACCTAAGCCAGCACCGCGCAGGGGACACATCGACGACTGAGAGTCACAATGACACGAAGATCTTTGTACATAGACATATCATTCATGGTATGGCTGCTGAACTTACTGTTGTGCTCTTGCTATTGTGTCCAGAAATCTGAAGATGAAGCATAGTTTGCTTAATGTAGAATAGTGCATTTCTCGATATGGCCAGTATATCAACTAGAAAGGCCGACATTTGCTTAAGAGCAAATACAGCATATTTCAGCCATACCCCTTCCCACGCAACATTGGACTGTTCCAAATCACCCCTGCGCAAAAATGTAACATCCTCTTAACAGTACATTATCCCCCAAAGTGGACTGGTATTGTGAATTGATTCCAGGTAAAAACAGAGCTTGCTTCTATTTTTCAGAAAATGACAATAATCACACCTTCCATTCAGAAAATTTTCATCATGACTGAAAATTGTTGAATGACTTCATGTAATGTCATTAACAATTTTCAGTACGATAACTAGGTGTAAGTTTAAAAAAGTATAAGCTCCTTGTGATGTGGGTACATTTATTATTGCATATTTTAGTTTAACAACTTCCTGCCAGACCCGGAAGATACGATTGAACCTTGTTCGAGGATTTATTTTCGTCTGTCTGGTCAGTCTGTTCATACCCTCGAGGCTGGCGCTGAGAGTGTTTTATTGGGCTGAAACTCTGGCAGTTTAAAGTTACTTACAATTTAAATGTTCAAAGTTTATGTCAAACAACAACAGCACTAGGAAATGTGGCCACTATAGACAGGTGGTCACTATAGAGAAAATGCTGATCTATTGACTAGGAGCCATACGTTACACATGATCATTAATCATATAAACATTGCACAGGTAAGCCAATTGTTTAGATGTACAATTAAGTTCAAATAATTCTGAAGAGAAATATTGATGAGAAAATAATCATTCTCGCCACTGTCTAACACTGTGACACTGAGTCCCACATGTTTTATAGAATAGAATTTGACGCAGAACAGCGTTTTTTGCTGGGTATTTTTCTTGAAACATGTTCGTAGGAATATCAGCGAGGCGGCGACGTAGGGATATCAGACCGTCAACAAAAGTCGCAAAGGGCTAACGGCGCATCGAAGATACTAGCTCTATAAATAAGCGCTTCAACTAAGGATGGCAACCCGTACAATATTTTTGTATACTGTTGAGCTAAGTAAAGTTTGTTGTTTATGAGGTAGCAAAACACACTCCTAAGCCAGCTTCACTCCTCTGGCAGCTTTTAATACTGTCTTATGCTACCGTAGGATCTGCTTGGAGATTAGTTGTTCATGAGGTTTTAGTTGTCTTTGAAGCTTTGACCCGAAATATTTTAAAGTCAAACTGCTGAAGAGAAGTAAGTGACTGCTACGATTATCGTAGATATGGCCCTAAAAAAACTGATAAAAGAAGCCTTCTCAATAGTCTAAAATGCAAGAGCTTCCAGTTTCCCCCCCCGGGGAAGGCCCCCCCCCCCCCCCCCCCCTACAGTGGCCCTGCCCCTGGACCCCGCCAGGGACATTCGGCGGCCCCCGGACCCCTGTCCGACGCTTTGAAAAAATCCTGGCGAGAAGTCTGTACGGCCTGGGTCTTCAAGTTAACGTATAGGGCTTATTCACGTGACGTCATCACCCCTTCCCTCCGTGCGCCGCCATTTTGGTGTACCACCAGTCCCGGCGAAAATTCTCGGTGTCTGGAGGTCTCTCCGAGGAAAGTGAAGTCGTTTGCACGCTGTTTGACTATGCAAAGAGCTTCCAACCTCAAGTCATATTTTCTCTACAAAAATCGGATAGAAATTATCCATATTTCATCAGTGAGGGAAAGTTTTCGGAGATCCAGTCTACTTTACGAACACGGCAACAGTAACGGGTGACAGCGGAGTTCATCGATCTTAATTGTCTTTGCAAGGAGGTTAACGTACCAGGCTCAGTACAACAACTTGATGAAAAGTCCTTGCGACAACGTAGTCGTAGTATCTGGACAAATACTGGAGTGTAGGATGAGATTTAGTTGATAGAAGTAACGTTACGTAGTGATCGGGAAAGTTTGACATTCAGAAGTTGGACGACCACAGGATAGTATCCTGTGCCGCGGTTTTTGTTCACACACAATCAGCATCTTCAACTTCCGAGTGTACTCTTGTTTTTTTCATGGAAATTCATCAAAGAACTAGGGGACATGCTCCTGCTGTCGTTTATGGTCTCCGCTGTTTGTTTTCGGAACTTCCCTTCGTATTTTCATTCCCGCACGGCTTTCCTAGAGTCGCGAAGCAAATCTTACTGTTACCCAATCTGTGTGCGCTTTACCAGTGCAGAACCAACATCCCACGCCAAGACAAAGCACTGTGATTGTGAAACTAAACGTTTTGAACGGAAATGGTGCATTGCTTGGGAACTTATTTACAATTTCTACGGCGAGTTGCATAGGGCCCCACTGCAGGCGGGCTGACTGTGGTACACCAAAATGGCCGACTTCGCTCGTTGCTAGGGGGTGGATCACGTGACTGAATAAGCCCTATTGTGTGGTCCCGCTTATGAATATTAATTAGCCTTCGCTTTCCTCTTCGGTGATTGGCTGAACCATTAATTGAATTAACTCTTCCTGCCGGCTAGACGCAGGTGCAGATGTCGGCTCTGTGGGGTGAACGTCCGAAAGATCATGGCATGGAGAACGAAAGAAAACCAATTTCCCCTAAAAAAAGTGCTGTAATTAAGCCTTTTACAGTACTTTAAGCCAAAAATTTTATTTGGATCATTTTACCAACTATCTTATGCCTATCTATACCAAATGTTATAAGACCATCTAAACCGTTATAAGACCGTCAACAACAGTCGCACGGAGCTAACAGCGCAGCGAAAATACCATCGCTAGCGTTTCAACTTCGGATAACAAGTTATTATAAGTACTGTTGAACTCAGTAACGTTAAAGTTTGTTTTTAGTTGCCTTTGACGGTTTGACCTGAAATAGTGTTACGCTAAACTCCTGAAGAGAAGTTAAGTGACTGCTGCGATTATCATAGATATGCCCCTAAGAACTGATACAATATAAAGCCTTCTGAATAGTGTAAAATGCGAGAGCCTTAGGCGGGCTTCGCTCCCCCTGGCGGGAACACTGCTATATACGGGATCATGAGGCCCCGCTTATGAATATTAATTAGCCTTTGGCCTCCTCTTCGCTGATTGGCTAGGTCTTTGATTCAATCAACTCTCCGGCTGACGCGCACAGGTGTGGCTCTGTGCGGGGTCACGGAAGGTCACGTCAGGAGGCCAAAAGAAAACAAATTTCCCCTCAGAAAAGTGCCAAAATTAATCATTTTAAAGTTGTTTATGTCAAAAATTTGACTTGAATCTTGTTACCAAGTATCTAATGCCTATCTATACCAAATTTCAGGTCAATTAATTGTAATACCAGGGTACAGGAGACAAAAGTGTCCTTTTTTGGTCAAAAATTGGCCAAAAATCGCAAAAAATAAGCCTTTTGTTGCACTGTACACCAAAAGTGTTATTGAATTTATATGAAGGTATTATCAAGGCACATCTGTGTCAAATTTCAGCTCATTCGGTTGCAATACCAAGGTACAGGAGCCAAAAGTGTCCTTTTTTGGTCAAAAATTGGTAAAAAAAATCGCAAAAATAAGCATTTTGTTGTACTGTACACCAAAAGTGTTATTGAATTTATATGGGGGCATTATAAAGGCACATCCGTGTCAAATTTCAGCTCATTTGGTTGTAATACCAGGGTACAGGGGCCAAAATATACAGTTTTGGTCTAAAATTGACCAAAAAAAATCTCAATAAAATCATTTTAGAGGCAGATATGAAAAAACTGAGAAAAAAACATCAAGGTATTGGCCCATTCTACCCCTGTGCCAAATTTCAGGTCATTCGGTCCAGAAACGGCGGAGATGAATCACTTTGAAGATTTGACAGGAGAAAGAAGAAAGAAAGAAACATTACGAATACAATATATTTCACCATACTTTGTATGGCTGAAATATAACTATCACACAGTTTTTATCCGGTGAAATTGTATAAAACGTGTAACGTATAATAAAGCGGGCATATCAATGAAGCTGTGGCACGCTGGCGACGTCGCTGCGTGTGAGCGTTTAACGAATTTCATCAGCTACAAAAAACGAATCTTTTACAATTGTTGTGTTTTGTTGTCGATCTTGTATGTTTTGCATGATGTTAGAATTATAAAGTCAAGGTAAACACAAAACAACGCCGCCAACGCTCCCCAGTTCAATGAGATACCCGCTTATAAGATAGTATCAGTGATTTGAATGATGTAGATAGTTATAGTAACTTGATCTTAATTAGTAACTACATGTATGAGAAAATACTCCGTGTATCCAAAATTAGATAATGTTACATTGTTTGCTTGTTTTATTATAAGTTGCAGATTCCACACACTGTATAATGAAAACTGAATTGTAATCAAGTTTTGTTATGTTACATATCGTCAACGAAGAGCTGGGTGTTACTGTGACGTCGATATTTTTTGTGAGCGTGTTCGCTGGTGTCAGCAGCTCCTGACAATAATATGGCGGCTGTCCACAAGTGTTCAATGCAATTGCGATATCTCTGACCAAACTATAAAGAGGTTTGTGCATTTTACCGTCGACAATTTAGGAACCGATCTCGATTTTTTTTTTTCAGTCTTGTGACTCTTTATTGGTTTAGGCTGTACAGCAAACTGTGATGTAGCCTGTTAGCCATAGATGTCTGACTAGTATGACTTTGGTGCAGGAGGTGTTGCCCTGGTGTGAGCCTTGGCCAGGTAGTCAGTTTACTCCTTGTATGGAGGTTTGGTCAGGACAGTATCCTTCCACAAGTCAGGGGTCAGGTAGGTGTAGGTGTTGGCAATGGCAGCAAACGTTGCCTTGGCAAAGTTGCCCAGTGTGCGGGTAGAGCCTGTAGCCGAGGTGTAGCAATCATCGATACCCGCCATTTGCAGCAGCTTCTCTGGAACAGGAGCGCTCACGATGCCAGTACCACGGAGTGCGGGAATCAAACGCACCAGAACACTGCCACACTTCCCTGTCACCTTGCAAGGCACAGTATGGGGCTTGCCGATCTTGTTTCCCCAGTAGCCTCGCCTGACAGGTACAATGGACAGCTTGGCCAGGATGATGGCACCACGGATGGCTGTCGCCACTTCCTTGGAGCACTTCACACCCAGCCCAATGTGGCCGTTGGAATCACCGATTGCCACAAAGGCCTTGAACCTGGTGCGCTGACCGGCACGGGTCTGCTTCTGAACAGGCATGATCTTCAGCACTTCATCCTTGAGTGCCGAACCCAGGAAAAAGTCAATGATCTCAAACTCCTTGATGGGAAGTGAGAACAGGTAGATATCCTCCAGGGACTTGATCTTCAGGTCTTTCACAAGACGACCAAGCTTGGTCATTGGCATCCACTCCTTTTCCTCCTTGCCTCCGCGGCCCCGTCCACGGCCCCTGCCGCGACCTCGGCCCCGTCCACGGCCCCTGCCACGATCCCCGAACCCGCCGCGAAAACCTCCCCTACCGGCTGGAGGTGCGTCCGCCATTGGTAGGTGTTATAGATCCTGCGAAAAAGAAGCTGATCTCGAATTTGGTTTGATATTATTCCAACTGTTGGTAATCCCGTTCTTATACACAGCTTCAAAAGTCGAGGTCGAGGTATTTTGTTACGTTCTCTCATACTAATTGCCTTCTCACAACAGTTAGTGTTGGATCGAGCTAGTTTTGAACGAGATGTTTTGATCCAAACCTTTGAAATGAAGTCAGCTGTAAGTATTGCATCTTGAAAAGTCGTTTCGGCAGAGTCGAAAGGTTAAGGATTAGGTTTTTGTTTTGTCATACTGATTGCCTTTCCACAACAATTCGTGTTGGATCGAGCTAGTTTTGAACCCGATGTTTTGATCCGAACCTTAGAAATTAAGTCATCTGTAGTAGTATTGCATCTTCAAAAGTGGTTTCGGTAGAGTCGAAAGATTAAGGATTAGGTTTTTGTTTTGTCTTACTGATTGCCTTTTCACAACAATTCGTGTTGGATCGGGCAAGGTTTGAAACCGATATTTTGATCCAAACCTTAGAAATGAAGTCAGCTGTAAGTATTGCATCTTGAAAAGTCGTTTCGGTAGAATTGAAAGGTTAAGGATTGGGTTTTTATTTTGTCATACTGATTGCCTTTTCACGACATTTCATATTGGATCAAGCTAGTTTTGAACCCGATTTTTTATCCGAACCGTAGAAATGAAGTCAGCTGTAAGTATTGCATCTTAAAAAGTCCTTTTGGCAGAGTCGAAAGATTAAGGATTAGTTTTCTTTTTGTTTTATAATACTGATTGCCTTGAATGTATTGAATGTATTGAATCGAAGATTAGAAATGTAGTCAGCTGTAAGTATTGCATCTTAAAATGTCGTTTCGGCAGAGTCGAAAGATTAAGGATTAGGTTATTTTGTTCTGCCATGACGATTGCTTTTGTTTTGACAATATTTCGTATAGTATCTATCTCGTTTTAAACTGATGTATTGATCCGAACCTTGGAAATAAAGTCAACAGATTGTAGTAAGCTGTAAGAACACAGTGTTTGATTTGTACATGGTAACATCACGGTGATTGTCTTCGCACAGTTTGAGCCTTTTTATTTTCTGTGTGTCAACTTAACAGTTATGTTCCACCTGTCCCTGGGCCAAGAGACTAACGCACATGTTTGATTTTAACCCAAACATACTATTTGCTGATGCAAAACACTTAAAACTTGACCGCATAAGTCTGCGTTTTAAACCTTCCAATTGATTGTACAGATCTACATTAACATTTTCTTATTGGATGCTAAACTCCCTATCCAAATGCTGGATGCATGTACATGTATTCGTCATTGTCTGTTTTAATTGTGGGTTTCAGTGGCGATGCTAATATTTCCATCATGCTATGTACCTAGCAAGAAAGTATAATAACATGTGTGTTGGTACAATCATTAGAAAGTTTGTAACGTTCATTCAACACAAGACAAATTGCTTACTTTGAACTTCGGTTGTACAAAATTTTCTTCGAAAAGTATGATTTATAATTACTCTGATCATGTGACCCAAGAGTCACCTGACTCTACTTATGGATCATAATTGCCTGGTAAGCTATAACGGCCCTCGTCTCGGTTGAGTGTCGGCTAGTTTACTCTAATGTAGATTGCTTCACCACATTAATTAGTTGTACGAAGACACATACACACTGATGACTAATTAGCTGAAGACTATGTTACCATGTTTTTACTATGCATGTACAATTATCGTCATCATTTACATGCAAAAACAACAACATCAAGAAAGTCACAACAAAGACAATCTTCTATCTTCTTTAAGCTTCTGCTCACAAACGCATGTTTTCAGCTGATTTCTACTAACTAGGGCTGTACAAATATGCTATTAATATAATAGATATGCAAAATAAATGTTACATTCACAATTTTATCTTCGTTACACCTTTCCACTCTTTTTCCCCTTTTATCTCTTTGGACTAAACAAAAGAAGAAACACAACGATGCCATAATCAAGCGAAGAGTTTATGACTTTAGAATAAGTTTAGAATTTGCAAGACAGATGTACATGTATAAACAATAAAGAGAACGATCAAGGGAATAAATGTGTTTTTAAAAAAAGAGATTAAATATACTAGTATACTGCCCAGGAAAATCTGTGAAAAGACTCAAGACACTCTAAAACAGCTACAATGAAAAGATAATGGCAACGTTTTTCGAGTAGGTTTACTAGGAATACTCAGAACAATCGCAACTATATGTACATCTATATTTTGTTAGAGTATGCATGTATCTTGACTATGAAAAGATATTCCTTCAATTATAAAAAAAAAGCATTACGGAAATACCATATGCCGCGGAAAGATCGTTACAGTGTGAGCACGTAAGTTGGTCACCACCAAATGTCCACCCGGTCCTACAGCAATGCCATACGGAGAGTCGATCTGAACAACAGTGCGGACAAACTTCCCTCGGCTTGTGAACATGTCTACCCTGTGGTTTAACCAGTTCGCTGTGATGATGTTGCCCGACTTGTCTGTGCAGATGCCTGTGGGAATATTCAGTTTACCTTTGCGTTTTCCATCACTTCCGAATCTGAATTGCAAACGACCACGGTGATTGTACACTCTGACTCTACTCTCTGCGACCCCTGTGGCCAATATATTCCCTTTGTTGTCCGATGCAATAAAGGAGACTGCTTTTAATGATTTGAATTTTGTATCTAAGGAGCCGGCTGTTGAGAAGATATGAATAACAGTGTTCGCAGCCACAATGATTTTGTTGTTTGTGGAATCAAATACAATGCTTGGGGGGTAGACACGCTTATTTTGTAGCAAAATGGGATCTTGTTTCGGTTGACCTTCTTTACTGTACTTAACCACATGTGCATGATTCTTAGAGTCAACGCTGGAACCAGCTACCCACACGAAACCCTTATTGTCAATGGCTACATCACAAGGCTGCATTTTCTGTCCATTTTTACCGGGGACTACCGCTGGGAACTGGCGGAGAAAGTCCCCGTTTGTGCTGAAGACCTGGACTCGGCTATTGCCTACATCAGCTACGAATATTTCATTGTCTTCAGACACGGCCACCCCACGAGCTTTCTTAAACTTCCCATCGCCTTTTCCTTTCCCGCCGAAGTTGATCTTCTCCGCCTTGACATTTCCGCCACGGCTTTCTGTAATCGGTGATCAGAGTGTCACGTTGTGGTTTCCAAAAATACACACATAACTTTAAAACCATGATTTAATACTGCAGTCAGCAAGGTGTGTTTGTTAACTCCTTACTTTCAGTAAGAACGAAAAGGGGGCTTAGGTTAAGTGCAGTATTACTCTTTCACAATGATATACAATTCAGGCGGATGTAATCTTAAGTCCATGCATTTAGTTACACTAGAGTCTAGCTTAAACAAATAACCAAACAAATCATTTAGAAGAGACCAAACTTACAACAAAACAAGCCGACGATACAAATAAATAAACAATTTTTTTTAATACCAAAGTTTCTCAAAATAAATTTTTATAAAGCTCATCTCTACATCTACAACTTTTACAAGATCATTCAAGATCATAAGTCAAAGATGTCACGCATACCTTTTACGGTTGATGATGGCGGTGTGCTAACGCCTTTAGTGCTTACTTCAAGTTCCGGTGTAGTTGTTTTAAAGGGCGTGGTCATTTGGTGGGAGGACATCTTTGGTGATGTAAAGGTCGTTGTAGAATCTGGTACAGGCGTCGTTGTGGGGTCTGCTTTTGCTGTAGAAACTACAAATAGCACAGGAGATTAAAAGTTCATGCGGTTTCTGTTGGTTTTGTTTTTGCCTTAAAATTAGACAGTAACCCAGTGGAACAAAAAATGTTACATGGTGTCTTCCTTCAGCGCACATAACACAGGGGATTACAAGGTTCATGCGGTAATTTTCTGTTGGTTGTGTCTCTGTCTTAACCCTTGTCCTGCGGGCCCGGTAATATAACTGGATGCACATGCTGTGCCTGTGTGCGGGTCCGGTTATTTAATCGGTTGGGGGTATTCCCCACAGGAACCTTTGTGGCTTCTGTATGGTAACTAGGAACAGCTGGGAAGAAGATGGGGGCTGCATGAATGGGGTCAAGGGTCAATTTCCTGGTTTCGCAATCAATCCCAGAGCTCTTTGCGGGCATAAATTATGTGAATGAGCCAAGATGGCCGACTGTCGTCTGCAGATATGTTTTTCCATGTTTTTTTCGTGTTTTGGGGCATAAATTCTTAGTTTAGTCGCTAAAATGTCAAAGTTAACTTGGTAACAAGTGCATAAGGAGCCTAAGCTCGATCATTATTCCAACTGCGCATTCACATGTCAAAGGTGAAGGCCCCTGAGACATAAACAAAACACTTCTGGACATTTCTGATCTAATTTAACTGTAATATCAAACACAAAAATTGGACTCATCCAAATTTTTGACTGAACAGCATCAGTCTTTGTCAAGGAATGAAAAATCCAACGCTGTCGTGACGTCGCGTTATGCAGATAGAACACATGACTCAATAGGCAGTGGATCATAGGTTGCAGGAAATTGTTATGCAAACCGACCGACGAAGGTCGTATATGTTTGTTATGTCAAGACAAGAATGATTACAAGCAAGTTCACCTATATGATCTTGCGCATGAATACTTAGAATTTCCTTCTTTACCTTGTAATCTGTCAGAGGTCGATGACATTGTGACCTCTCGTGAGTTCTTGGAGGTTGATGTTGATGCTATAACTTTCAAGTCATCCTCATCAGCTACAGTCTGTAATAAGATGGTGAGTCAATGAGCTTTGTGCTTCTCATGTGTCAGTGACGTGTATAATCAACATTGATCGCCATAACGAAGATATAGCAATCGAGCACCTGTTGTCGTGAAGAATAAGGTGTATCTGTTGTTGGATACAAGGACAAATGACCGTAGGCGTAACACACCAGCTTCGCACTGAATGGCCTGTCACATCCAAGTTAACTGCACATCTAAATTCAAGCATTGTTTAGAGACACCAGGTGAGGATGTCTTTACCATCGTTGGTTTTGGGCAGCAGATTCTTTTTGCAAGGCAGGAGTGATCAAATCCCATTTACATGATTTCCCTCTTCCACATATATCATTGTAGAACGATATATAATTTTACGGCATGTTTTGAAGGTAAAGTTAAGGTCTCTAACGTGAAATGAAGGGCATATGTCAAACACTGACCCTGGACATGAACGTAGCCGTCGTAAGATCAGTCGTTTCTGTGTGCACGGAACTGCAGCAGGGAGAGTGACCAGGGGTCTGCGGAATGCCCCCAGTTGGTCCTGGCTGTAGAAAATCATCAATCGGTCGAATCGAAAGGAATGATGCACGTTATTTGTTATTTTTTAGTTTTCAGTTTATTCAGAAAAGAATCAGCATCGCAGTTTGTAAGAACAAACTGAATATCACTGATTTTGTACAAATTTTCAACATGTCGACTACAAAATATATGTATATACATCCATTAAACAAATTACAGTACATGATACAGAAACGCCTATACAAAGTTGTACATTATACTTCACAAGGAACACCGGAGTCAAGGACAGGAACGTCCTACGCAGAGTATCAAGCCTCGTTGTACAGGCGTATAGCCTGGTACAAGAACGACCTTCTCAGTCTCTGTGTCCGGGCAGCTGGCACAGTAAGTGCATTTCCGTTTCTAAGAGTCCTCCCAGTGACTGTAGTTCTGGCCGGCGGCACCAGGTCATGGAGGGGGTGACCCTCGTCCAGCATGTCCCTCAGTAGCTTCACTGCCGCAACCTCTCGTCGTTCTTTCAGCGTCGGCAGAGCAGGCACCTCTCGTCTTCCCCCCAGTGAGACGATACGGAGTGCTCTCCGTTGTACTCTTTCAATTTGTCTCTCCTGCTCCTTACTACACCCTACTAGTAGTACGTGCCCATATTCGAGCACAGGTCTGATAAGTGTGACGTACACCTGGACCAAATCCACGACACTAGTGCCCTGTTTAGTAAGGAGCCTAAGATAATGAAGCCTACGAGAGGCCTTCGTGACCATGGATGTCACTTGGTTATTGAACGTCAAGTACCTATCCAAAATGAACCCCAAACCCTTGGCCTGTTCAACCCATGGCACCTGTTGTCCCCCTAAGATAATCTCCGGTGGGGCAGGAACTGATCTATTAAAACATATTTGCATTAGCTGACTTTTGCCTCCATTTAAAATCATCTTGTTGTCGCTAGCCCATACATCCAGCTGAGTCGCTTCCTCCTCCACTGCCCTGTCGCTGTTTGCCACAGCCACATGGAGAGATCGCGACAAGCTGACGTCGTCAGCATAGCCAACATTTAGTGTGGAACTATACACTGGTGACCTAGTGCTCATAAAGAGCAAAAATAAGTAGGGTGAAAGAACACCCCCCTGTGGGACTCCTGATGTTAAAGTGTGCCAGGTGCTGAACTTGCCATGGGTCACAACTCTTTGCTGTCTATGTTTGAGATAGTTGTGTATCCATGCCAGCATGTGTGGACTCACTTGTAGATTGTTAACACACAACAGCAGCAGGGCGTGATCTACCCGATCAAAAGCTTTGCTCATATCCGCAAAAAGTGCCCTTACGAGAGTTGGCTTTTTGGAGTCAAGAGCAGATAACCAGGTTTGTACCAAACGCACCAATGCTAATGTGGTTGACGAGCCTTTCATGTAGGCGTACTGGTCCCGGATGACCGTGGTTAGTGCAGGGAGTAATCTCTTGAGAACGCATCTCTCGAGCAGTTTTGCCAAAACAGATAAAAGGGAGACTGGTCGAAAGTCCTCCACTTGTGATGCTCCAGCAGCCTTCGGTACAGGCACAACATTTGCCGACTTCCACACTGAGGGCACTGTGCCCTTTGCATACGAGGTGTTGAAGAGATGGCAAACAACAGGTGCTAAGTCCTCAGCACAGTCCTTAAGCACCCAGTTTGGTACGTTGTCCGGCCCACTAGCTTTCCTTGGGTTGGTAGTCTTGAGTAAAACTTTCACCTCGCCAATCGAGCACAAGTCAGGACACACGCCTGCGAACGGAAGCGGGAAGATGTAAAGAGACTCACTCTCACACCCTGCTTTGGCGAAGTACTGACTGATGCTCTCTGCTGAAAGCTCATCTGTGATTGTAACTCTCCCACTGCTTCCTGATCTCCCCAACTCCCTGTTGATGCTCTCCCACCATTTACGAGGGGCTTCACCTCTGAGCTGCTGGATGCAGTGACGGTAATGCCAGTTTTTGGCTTGGCGTATAGCGGTGTTGACCTTGTTCCGAAGGCTTCTCCACATCTGCGTCTTTCCATGTCTCTGGAATTCTGTTTGCCTCTTTTCAATGGCTTTCTTAACTCTCTCTGTGAACCATCCTTTGTCGTTGGTCCTGACTGGACTCATCCTGACAGGACAGTAAGTGTCAAGAAGGGATGTGAGAATCGCGTAAAATTTGGCCACCTTGTCATGGGCTGACACTGCCTCAAACACCTCCGTCCAGTCCTGCACTGCTAGGACCATTTCGAACTCCCTCTTCCTGTGGGGGGTCACAACTCTACGAGGAACTCTGACAGTCGGGTGTTTTACAGCAGGTATACCAGACTTGAGCAGGACACAAGCATGATCACTATTCCCTATTGGTGGGATTATCTGAGGCTTGTTGTAGTTCTGAGCCAAGTTAGTGATCACAACATCCAAGATTGCTGCTCCCCTTGTGGGTTGTTTAACAATCTGTTTTAAGGTTGGGTGGGCTGTTTGCAGACGTTTAAGTGGAAGACCGTTCAAGTCACCGCACAGCAAGATCCCAGCATGAGGTTGATGGTTGAGAATGGTATCAACTCTGGTTACCAGGTGGGTTAACATAGCGTCAGACCCTTGTTTGTTATTTTTGCATGGGGGGTGGTAGATCACGCCAAGTGCTATCACTGGAATTGACCTGGGAAGCCGTCGCGGCCGGACTTGCACCCAGATCACTTCCAGGTCTCTTTCCTCTAAGTCGTGCAATCTGCGAGCTTGAAAGCCCTCAGGAATGTACACCGCAATCCCTCCCCCTTTCTGATTTGGCCTGTCCCGTCTAAACAATTTGTAGCCAGGCATTGATATAACATGGTCAGGTATATCTGGAGTGGTCCAGGTTTCTGTCACACATACAATTTGTGCCGAGTAATTTTCAACAGTAGCTTCCAGCTCATGTTTCTTATTCTTGATAGATCTAACATTTGTCAACAGTAGTGAGGGAGTCACTCTCTTTACAGAACTGTTACTACTCGTACCACAACTGCTTTGAGAGCTACAATTCAGAGATACATTTTGCAACACTCTTTCCCTCCTGTACACTGGCCTTTCCCAGGTCCTCTGACTAATTAAGGGTTTAATCTTGCAGGGCTTGTCCCTCCTACTACTACCACCCCTTCTCCCCCTGTACCCACCAGTGGCATGGTTAAAGCACCCTGGTGGTCTAGGGCAAGCTGGAAAACACATGTTGCAGTGTCCTTACTTCAAAATGTACAACTGTAGAAGCGTATACTAGTATTCACATCAATATAGTACAGACAACCTATCTGCTATTTGCATATTGCACAACATAAGACCATAAAACAAATTGAATGCAAATTACAGCTGCCGCCGACCCGGCGCTAAAATAATACACATCATATCATTGCACTTCCATCAGAAACACATCAGATTCTACACTATAGTCATCTCTAATCAATAAAAATCTGACCAGACATCAGAGGTCGGAAGAAGTGGCACCCCCCTCCCCTCTTTCCGAGTAGGTAACAGAGTGGGATTTTCCAGCATAAAAAACTCTGTCTTATTAAAAAATGTCGACTAAACACAATACTCTATAAAGTCATCTTACATTACAGTACAAAAAGAAAACTGGATGGTTTGTTTAGGATAGGATTTTTACCGATTTTAGATCCTTCCAGCTTCCTCTGCTAAAACAAACATGGCTGCCCTCTTCCTGACCTATGAAAACCATTGGCCTAAATTCTGTTTTTAGGAAGGCAATTGCTTTCTATAATGCACTGTGTGTCTCATTCACTCTATTTCCCAATTCACTGTTTTTTCATATTCACATGTCACCTTTTGTGTAATCGTCAAAACGTTTCACATTGACATGGTTACTTGAAAAAAGTCGAGCAAGGGAAGGATACATCGATCTATCTGTTTACTGTAGCAAGACGTGTGTACCAATGCTGAGCAACGTTAACAAAGCAAAACAAAGCGAAGGCTTGCCTTTAGAGAACGCTGCTGGTTGTTGTTGAAGTATAAGCCGGCAAAGATGCAGCCAATCATGAAAAGCGTACAAAAGGCAGTTGCTAGTACAGCGCCCACGCGCCAACCTGCAAAATAATCAATATCGAGGGATAAGGAACAACGCTAAAAACGACAGTTCGAAGATGCTTGTGAGAAACCTACCATTTTTGTATGTCATTTTATGGTAGATTATTGATTATGCAAATTAATTTTTAATTACATCACATATGTCTGTTGATGGGCTTCCTGACACGTTGAAATGTGACAAGCATAAGGAAAATATATACATGTAGCTGTATGCATAAACCACGATATAGAAAATACAATATATTTCTAACAAGGAAAGGAAATATAGACAAATGATTCATTATAAAAAGTTTTAATTACATCACATATGTCTGTTAATCACTTTCCGGCACGCTTAAATGTGAAAAGCATATGGATAAATCAAGATGCACATGAAAAGCGGCCTGCAGGACAATTTGAGCTTCTCATTAATAAATAAAGGTTGAAACAAACAAACAGAGAACATTAGATATTTTTAACAAGAGAAAGTAATGAAATGTAGACATATATTACCACAAACTTCCTCCGGTTTTGGATGATGTGCACCATTCTCCCGATTTGAAAGATGTGCACCGTTCTCCGGATTTGAAAGGTGTGCACCGTTCTCCGGATTTGAAGGATGTGCACCGTTCTCCGGATTTGAAGGATGTGCACCATTATCCAGATTTGAAGGATGTGCACAATTCTCCGGATTCAGAGGCTGTTCACCATTCTGCTGTACGGGTGAGATACTTCCAGCTCCTGCATATGCCACATTAGACCAGGCATACGCTATAGCATAAGGTTCTATGATACCATCATCTGAGATGACATCGTTTGGTTGTTCGTTCTCATTTTCAGCACCACTTCTTGTATCTGCATTATTGACATAAACATTCTGCTTGCGTGTGGCAGGATCACCACTGACTGAGGTGCATTCCGTCCAGTTGCATGAAATGTCGTCGCTGTTGTTTGAAGCAGCAATTGCGTCCTCCAGTGGTTCTTTTACTTGTGTGTCCTCTGAGATTCTTCCCATACACGCCGTGTGATCCCCACACGTGTACGCAACAGCGTATGGTTTGATATCGGCATCGACGGAGTTCATATTGTTCGATTCTCCATGATCAGCGTTGGGCCCATCGCAATCCTCGCGAGGAGTACAGACCAGATGGCAAGGATTCACAGAACAGCATTGGGTGCAGGTCTTCACATCACCGTCAGCTTGCCTAACGATGCTCTCGTCACTTTTAGCCTCCATCCTTTCTTGCATCTTGTTTTCTACGGACAGATCGTGTTGGAGTGACAAATGCCTTGGCGTTAAGTCGGTGGCGAGCTCGTTCGCTGTTGCCAGCAGCTCCTGACGAGTGTTATGTAAGGACGTGGAGTGTTCCGGGCATTTTACAGCAGACAACTTAGGACCGTTCCCTTTTTTGTTTGCTTTCTGCGATGTTGATAATCCCGTTCTTTTATGAAGCTTAGTGTTAAGTCCATGAAAGTTAGCAATCTAGGTATTATAAGATACGAAAAAAACCGTTACTCAAGCGACAGGATGTGATATGATTGGTTTCCAAAATCTTATCCAGTTGCTTGAGTAACTGCTTTTTTGGCAAAGCTTAGTGTTGTTTCATAGTGTTCTTCCAACAGAGTCGAGGCTTTCATGCGGATTTGGTTTCTTATATTGACTGCCTTTTGACAAAAGTTCGCGTTGGATTAAGCTGGTTTCGGACCCGATGTTTTGATCCGAAATTGTTTGAGCATTTTCCAGCAGACAATTTAGGACTGTTCCCTTGTTTGGTTTGCTCTCTCCGATCGATGTTGATAATCACGTTCTTTTATAAAGCTTAGTTTTGTTTCTTATTGTTGTTTCGGCAGATTCGAAGGGTTCATGCAGATTTGTATTCTTATACTGACTGCTTTTTGATAAAAGTTCCCGTTGGATCCAGCTCGTTTGAACCCGATGTTTTTATCCGAACCTTAGAAATGGAGAAAGATTTACAGGATACAGCTTTAAGAACACAGTGTTTGTTGTGCACGTGGGAACTGGTGATTGTCTACGAGTTTCAGCCTTTTTTTCTGTGTGTTAAGGTAACATTTCACGAGTAGTGTATGTGTGGTTAGCGGCCCTGCCTTAGGAACTGGAAGCCGCAAGTTCGATGCCTTCACCAAATGATATCAATATTATCGAGTGAAGCGTCATCAATATATCCATTAATTATGCAAATTGAGTTCTCATTTGTCTAATTTTTCATTTGTTTTCATTGTCACAATTTTGAACGGGGGCCGCACGTCTGGGGAACTTCAGCAACCGGCAATTTGCATAGGGGACGCTTCTGCATAAGGAACACTTTTTTTTCCATGGGACTCGTAACAAACAGGTATGCCCCCTCCAAGCGCAACCAAATGGAACGTCCCACCGTGACGTTGCCAGGTACCCGTCTGGTTTTGCTGCGTCATATTTCTGGGTGAAAATGGCTTTGAACGCAATCATCGAGATTACTGATGAATCTTTCGTCAGTCAGGTCTGTTTCAAAGACTTCAAGCAGCCTAAAATGCTGCCGTGTCTTCACACCTTCTGCCAGCCGTGTTTGGAGAAGCTCCTGGCCACAGAGCCGGAAGGGAACCTGGATTGTCAAACATGCGGATAGGATCTGCCACTAGAAATGGCGTTCAGGGAGCTGAAGTCCAACTTCCTCATTAGCACGACATTCTGCAACGACAGCCAAAAGGGGACACTTCCGAGGCGTGGAAAGACGGAGTACCCTGTACGGTATGTGAGGTCAGAAACTTGGCTCAGTTCTACTGCTTGGAGTGTACTGACTATTTGTGTCATACTTGCAGCGATATGCACAACCGATTCAAAGCTAATCGGTCCCACAAAGTTGTAACAGTTCACGACCTGCAATATGGCAAGTCATGCAGCGTGTTAATGCCCTGGTAGGCCCATGTCCCAGTTTCCTTTCGCTTGTGAAAAAAAGAAGTTACAATGGTTTGGCCATGCTACAAGAGCAAAGGGCACTCTGACTCACACTATACTGCAAGGAGGGCGGAGGGTGTAAGACCTAGGGGACGTCCACGACGGACTTGGACTAGTGACCTGAAAGAATGATCGGGACAAACAGTACATCAGCTAGAAACCTTGGTCGAAGATAGAAGAAGATGGAAAACTTATGTTGATGGCATTGCTGCCCCTACGGCCGGTGAGGCTATGGGACCGGTGAGGTGAGAATATTGCAAGCCTGTCGCCGAGCTCTGGACAAGGTTGACATCCCGGTGTGAGAATCACCATGAACTGAACAAGTTCTACTGTGACACCTGTCAACGAGTCATCTGCCTGCACTGTGTGGTCACGACGCACAAAGATCACCAGTATGTGGAGATAGAGAAGGTGACCGAGTGGGCGGGAGCAAAGATCAAAGCAAAACTGGTGACAGTGGAAAATACCGCAGACCTCCATGAGAAGTGGGTAGAACAATTGATGTCAGTAAATTCATGAAATAAATTGTTTTCGCAGAATTGTTTTAGGAAAAGTCACCAAGTTTCGTAGTCCTAGCTTACGTCGTTCTTACGTCGTCAAAGTGGGCGCAGGCACGTCATCTATTTACCTGCGGGTCACAACTCCGGGGACTTTGCGGGTGTCACTGCCCATTTTCAGGCATCAAGTACAGCGAGGACAACATCGTCATGGTCGGGACCTGGTCAGCTGCACAACCCGCACTCTGTCATCATTATCGTAGCTGATCGGATTAGCCATCGTGTCTCCATGTTCAGTCGGGACGACGCGTTTATCAGGCACGTGCTGACACAGGAGGAGCACGCTCTGAACTGGCCAACGTGACTGGCGCTGACTCAAAACGGACACTTAGCTATTTCTGGTATTGATTTTATCAAAATGTTCTCTTTGAAATAAAAAAAACCCAAAGAGTTCTGCAACATCCTTCGTTTCTAGTCTATACAAGATTTTGATGTTCCCAAAATCTATTACATGTACAATCCTTAAAGTCAGACTACTTGTCCTCGCAAAAAGATGTGAAGTATCTAACAAATATCGAATATATCAAACAGTGTCGAGTGAATGTTGTTAAATATCATGTATTTGAAATTTGTTGTATCTCTCATGATCAGACCCTCGTACACATGAACAATTACTGTGCTTAAAGTAGGTATGTCATTATATATACATATATATATATTAAATATAGTTTCGGTTTTTACATATTTCCAAATTCGAAATAGCCTGGCATCAGTGACTTTGCATCCAAGCCGCTGCCGAGTGTCTTCTCTTAGACTATTTAAGTGAGAGCGGAAGAGGAGACCCCCGCAGCCATAACATACTTGGATACTTGGCGAGGTTAACAATGGCATCGAATGCAATCAGAGACAGAAACATGAATGAAACCTCCCCAAATTAGGCCCCCTTTAGACAGCCGCTTATGTATCATTTCGTTCAATTTGATTATGTATAATAATAATAAGATTATTTCATGCGACCTAGTCCAGTGGCTGTATCCTTCGCATGCCCCTTTTCCTTGATGATAATCTGTATTATCGTGCCCGACCGGTCAGGACACGTTTCTGCAAGGTGGCGCTTCCAAGCCAGCCGCAAATTTGTGACCGCTCTCTGTGTCGATGTCTTCAAGTGTGAATTCTTACGTACAGGCCTGTCTATATGTCTCTTGTCTATGTGATGTGGTCGTGTTTTTGACTAGGGCAACAGAGTGGGGCTTTCAGACGGCTGACAGATGTACTTCTGTAGAGAAATCGTGATTACACAGTGAACCCATACCTTGCCCTCCCCATCTTGGCGTGCTGGCGACGCTCAGCTACACAAGCGAATTCATCAGGAGCTGTTGGAGATCCTGCCTGCCTATTGCGCCTCAGCTCAAGGGCTACCTGAAGGACAACAGACTCCTCCGACGTTGCCGTCCAAGAGGCCGGAAAGCAGGCAAGAATTTTTTCCGTAAAATTCAAACTGTTTATGGCTACCGTCCGAGAGCTCCGGGGAGGGGGTTGACTTAAGGACGCGATTGTAGCTTAGAATTAAGTGCCGGCCCGGCAAACTTTGTATGGAATCGAACTTA
>NC_049994.1:6673930-6676542 GCF_000003815.2 Branchiostoma floridae | reverse complement strand
TTCTTTGGCAGCTATCTTCTCAATAAATCCCAGTATTCTACTGCAACATTTCTGCATTTAGTTGACTCTTCCAATTCAGCAACTCATTTTTTTCCGTATGGTAAACGCTAGGCAATGTACAGACAGTCTATCGTAGTTTGGACGGGCTATCTTTGGCCAAGTTTCTCTTCCACCTGACATTTAATCTTTTGCACTCGGAGGATACACCACGGAAGGAGTACCAGTTTAACTGGCTGGCGATGTGGATGGCCAATTCAACTACTATAATTGCGGGCCTATCTCACCAAGCGGAGGTACGTTGGAGGCACTATTGATTTCGACAACGGCAACGTGGCTACAACGAAATCCAACGTGCCTCCAACAAATTTTGAAATCTAAAAAAAAAAAAGTAAATGCAACTTTGCTTCGCGTCAGTGAGAGTGCAAAAGAAAAGTGGCTAATTATAAAATGCCGCAATGCCTCCGCTTGGTGAGATAGGCCGTTTGATACTCATTCCAGGTGGGAAGATTACGTTATAATGTTAGCGGCAAAAATTATCATTACATTGGAACTCAGGTTAGGCAACATTGGAGATCTGTATTTTTTAATTAAGTTCTCCAGAAGACTCCTTTGAGGACTGAAAAATAGATATAATGTTAGATAATAACTCTTAGGATATTTATTTGGATAAACAGACAAATAAATAGGGTGTTACTCAACGTTAGCCAGAGTGATTTTATGCTTTGATATAACCAACAGTATTAATATGAACCTGCACAATAATTACAAATTAATATACAACAATGGAACAAACAAAGGACAAATCATGTATCAAACATGACAATAGATACTCCACAAACATAGTCTATCAGAAGACATCTGGTAAAATACTGATACCAATAAGTTAGAACATATTAAATATCATATAAATACATTTTACTGCCAAGGTTTGATGTTTTGCCAGATTTGGTGGATCTGTGAACAAGACAACTTTAACAGTTTTTTTCGATGGCTTTTCAAGATTGCACATTACATTCAACACACATGTCGACATGAGGTAACGTTATAGGGCAGAACATAATGGTTACTGAAAGGTAAGAATGGTTATTTTATGTGAAACGTTGTCTGTAAAATGCATCAACATAGTTACTAAATAATAGAATGATGTTTAACAGTGAAATTTTATTTGAAATAGAAATACAGTTTTTTCGTTTTACATTTTTGCCGAGTGTTTTGTTTTCAGAACTGTCTTAAGCAAGCAATAGCAGAGTCTAAGATGTCATGTGGGGGTTAAACTCTTCTTATACTTTCCTATTTTCGTCTGGGCTATCATTGACAATATGAGGTAAATAAAGATGAATTGACAAAGTTAAGCTGCCACTAATACATCAGATATATTTGGAAAGTAAATGAGTTAATATCATAACTGAATATTGAGACAACATACAAATCTAACGCCTGAGTTGACACAAAAACAACTGTACAGCAACATTATTAATGACATACCTTGGCCCTTAAAAAGGGCAATTCTGTCATATGTCCACTAATTTATTTCAATAAATTTCTCACGGCTTTAATCAAATCTTAAGTACCCTTAATTGCAACAATCCATACATAAGAACAAAAGTATCCATAAACTTACTTCTATGCTTTGGTGTCTAACTTGTAAATAGTAAGTTTGATGACAATGACTATTAGGCCAGCCCCTGGGGCGTCGCCAAAATCTGTTAACAAATTTACCAAACATACTAAAAACATATTACAATATTTTGTTGAACTCGCTGATTCATTATTTGTAAATTACCAATCTTGAAGTTGCCCATTACATTCATTATATTGCACATCATCTGTCTTTTCAAAAAAAGTTAAGTTT
This sequence comes from Branchiostoma floridae, assembly GCF_000003815.2. Taxonomy (NCBI): domain Eukaryota; kingdom Metazoa; phylum Chordata; class Leptocardii; order Amphioxiformes; family Branchiostomatidae; genus Branchiostoma; species Branchiostoma floridae. The sequence continues at coordinate 6,674,690 of NC_049994.1, read as the reverse complement.
AACTTATTTTCTATAAAATTCAAGGTTGTTTCGGCATAAGTCATTCGGAATAAAAGCTGAACTGTGATTCTTAACACAAAAATTGAACTAATATTTGCCTGTCCTACTGCAAAGTTTGTCAAGGAATGAACAATTCACTGGTTCTGTGACGTCAAATTATGCAGATAGACCATGTGACACATTGGGGGGGGGGGGGGGTCTCCGACTTTCTACAACTTATGATCCACAGGGTATTTAGGGATATCACGTTGACAAACAATGGTTTTAAATTGCATTTGTTTCAATATAATGCAGTTTGAGACCACCGTCCGTCGACTTGATATCCCGAAATACCCTGGTGCTAAATATAGCGAATAAAGGTTACCCCGCAAATAAAGGTGAACTAGCGTTACACTAATGTTCAATTTAGACTCAGGATTATCAAATACAACTATCACATAAAATAATGCTTTAAACTTATCTCATTTGTATCATACATGTAAGTACCTTTTTCTTTTATATGTTTTGTCCAGACTACAAAACAATATCTCCTTTTTCCTTGCACTAATGTCCTTTAAAACATAATGATGCACAATTTTCTATCAATATTCACTTGGCTGTTCACAAACAACAATTTGGGTGCGCTTTTGCAAACTTACTATTATAATAATATTTTGTCTATTTACATCCTACCTGACATTACTTATTTCTTCTACTTTGCCTAATAGTATCTTTTCAGAACTTTGTATGTTGGCACATGATACAGTCATAGGGCAGACCC
>NC_049994.1:6672740-6673830 GCF_000003815.2 Branchiostoma floridae | reverse complement strand
TGTATCCACTACATTTTCCGACTCGCTGACGTGCACAAAAAATTTTCTATGCTTTTCCAGTACCGTGACGTACTATTTTGTGCCCGACCTACTTTTGTCCACGGGGGTCGCCCATAAATACTGTGTTCTGCGACCTTAATTCAATTACCCGCCAACATGGCCGTCGGTGGATTCAAATCATAATAGTCCGATGTCATGAAAAGCCTACATAGTTACTCTGATGAGGTTACCTGTAGATACGGTTCTGTTCATTCCCGGTTGTTGTTTCCCACCTTTCAGCTCGTGAGGAATGCACATGTCACGCGCAGATTTGCATAATAGAGAGATGACTTTACCTTGGTTTGAAATCTACAGTCTGTTGTCTTTCACGGGTTCGATTCGACGCAGCCGATTTCCTCAGGTCTTCTTTACTACCTCTTAGTCTGCAAGAAGTCCTGAGCAGTCTTCCACAGGGACCTTTGCTGTTACAGGGGAGTTCTGGCTGCAGGCACGGAGACATCCGGAGGTGTCAGGATTGACGCCAGAGGCCATTTATCTGGTCGCAGTGACGCCGCTGTCATATTGTACAAACACCGCGATAACTCGATAGTCTTCGTAGAAATCGCGCCACAAATCATATAACTTTACACCAGCTGTGTGTGTGTTCATGCCTCAGGAACTGGAAGCCGTAAGTTCCATACATTCACCAAGTGATATCAACTATTACTAATTATAATACATCCATTTATTATGCAAATTGAGTCCTCAGCTTTGATTTTTCATTTGTTTTCATCGGGCACATTTTACGTCAGTATTGGGTACGTCTGCATGGGGTCACTTTTTCCTTTCTTCAAGGGGGCGATTTGCATTCAAGGGGGCGCTTTGCAGAGAGTGATCCTATTTTCCTGTGGGAAATCTTTTCTTGGGGTGCATTTCTGCATGAGGGAACTTAAGCATTGGTGTCACTTTTTAATGGGGACATTTCTGCATGGAGGTACTTTATATGGGGTATTTTTTGCACGGGGAATTCCCCGTGCAAAAATACCCCCATAAAAAGTACGAAGTTCTGCATGAGTGATCACTTTCTTAAAGGGGCGTTTCTGTATGGGGA
>NC_049994.1:6671391-6672640 GCF_000003815.2 Branchiostoma floridae | reverse complement strand
GATAAAGGTGAACTACATGTATACTGTGAAATGGTTTCTAAGGCTAGAACTGTTTTTACATGACAAGAAGGATCTTGTCTCCCTAATAATCATCAGCTAGAAAAAAATCATAACAATTTTGTCTCTGCAATATCATATCACTCACTTAATCAAACCTTGAGTACTTGAGTGCTTGCATGTCACTTTTCAATGGTCATCTATTTTGAAGGGAGGCAAAATATGCATATTGTATATTGTGTCATATCTGTATACATGTACATGGTAGGTTTTCCCTTTTTTTACATCTATACTATAGCCAGTTGGTGCAGTAGGTTTTCTCTGTCTTATCAAGTCATGTAATTTCAATAATCTCCAAGCAGAGATATTAGCTTATTGGCTTATATTTCTGAACATTTTTCTGCTCATTTTGTAGGGTTTTCAAGTGGTGCATTTTTATTGGACACTTGCTTTAGATTTGCTGACAAATGCACTGCAGAGGAGAAAACCATTAAAAAAATGCATAATTTTACTTTTATTCAGAATATAATTGGCCAAGACTTTTTTGAGTGGAATTTGACACTGAATATTCATGCACTAGTATAGCATTGGAAAGTTGCATTAATTTTGTATACTAAGATAACATTTTTTTTGTCGCCGCTAAAGCGCCACCTACATCGGCAACTTATAGCGGTGAGAAGCAAAACTCTTATTAGAAGCTCAACAAGCTTATATAACAATTAAAAGCTCTGAGGAAGGTGTCTGAGAGACATCAAAACGTAAGCAATTGAAAGAAAGTACAAACTAGTTGTGGAAAAGAATTCTCCTACATTGTATATCCTATATTAAGATGTCAAAATCCACAACTTAAAAAACGTACATTAAAAAAGCAAATATATGCCCTGAACAAGCAAAGCCAAACCCAATACCTCTGCATGGAGATTAAAAACAGCAGCTTTCTTCAGTTTCAAACTTGTTACACTATCAATATTAGCCTTCCACCTTAAACTGCAATCCAGCCTAGGTGGGTTTCGTTTCTCCCTTGGTCTCCACTATGACGCCTGTCGCCACAGCAGTTTCTTGCACTTGCTTCATATTGTCCAGACATTCGTTTTTGGCAGCTTGGATGAGGTCGGCTTGACCTTGGAGTACCCGGATGTTCCACGCAAAGTTCTCAAGAGCTCGGGTCAGCTTTCGGCCCTTCAGTCCCTCCTTGGAACTCAGCTCCTGTAGCTTCCCATGGAACTCCAGACCTACGGAGATAGAAAAAATG
>NC_049994.1:6549221-6670810 GCF_000003815.2 Branchiostoma floridae | reverse complement strand
TCCGATGTTATATAAATGTTGACATTTGAAACCCACGTCGTTGACCTGAAATCTCTAAATACCCAAGTTTTTTAAAACTTAAACAACCAATCTAGGTTACCCCACAAATTAAGGCGAACTAGCATTATACACAGAGGGTCCTAAAATTAAATCCCCAAACACGCTACTGATAGTCCCATTGAAAATGGTACTCGCTTGACATGACTTTCCTCACTCCAGTAAGGCCATATTGATTTGACTATATAGATGACATGTACAAAACATATAGTACATCCAGTCAGAAGTTTAAAAGTAGGACTTCAGACATCTTTATGACATTGATCCCGGGATCAAGATTACCCTCACATCGTGACATGCACTTTAACCTCTGACCTGCTTTTCTCCTGTCCAGCATCTCTTGGCGGAGGCTGTCAGCCTTGTCAACCAAAGAACACCCCGTGGATACCACCTGTCAATACAAACATCATTTATTGGTCAAATTTTAACATTAGGTTGCATCATCTTTAATTTCATGGAGTGTGCTTGCCATAAGCTGACTTTCATTAAGCAACATAAAATCATATCCAGTGGAATGAGTACATGCTATTTGGTGTACCTTATTATTATCATTATGTGCAACCTTTATGTAACATGCTTAAGTTTGCATTGCCTCATCAACAGCGCTAGTTAATCTCTAGGATTGTAAATTTACCATGCTTATCTTAAATATTGCACTGTACTTCGATGTAGGTTAGACATCCAGGTAATAAGATATGCCAAATAGCAGTTACTCAAGCAACTGGATATGACGAACACTAGTGGATGCTAGTTGAAACGTTTGACCGTTTCCCAAATCATATCCAGTTGCTGGAGGAGTTGCATTGTACTGTTTTTAATGTTCGACCAAGATTACATGAAAAACAGGTCTAGTTCTAGTTCTTTAATGCTCAGCTGCTAATAATCCACTTTATGTCATACCTGTGACGCGAAAACATTCGATACAGGTGTTCCGGACCGGGCCGTACGCTTCCGTATCGCACAGGTTCGAAAGGCGTATCACACAGGCTCTCTTTGAGTAAATCGAACCATTTCGAACGGGCCGAATACGGCACGGTTGGCAATTCGAATACCTGATTCGGACGTTGGAACATTGCTGTTGCAACACATGTTGTTCGAGGGCACCAAATTTGTTCAACTTCTTGCGCATTTCACATCAAAACATGGGTTTTCATGTGGGTATGACATCAATAACATACAACACAGTGTATTCCGCATCACCCTCGTTCCCAGCCCTCCCGTGGGTCGGTTCACCCTCCGGCCTTCGGGCGATCCGACCCGCGGTCGGGCTGATACCTCGGGTGATACGGAATACACCGTGTTGTATTCTATATGTATGGTGGGCTTGGTAGCATCTAAGATGATGATGATGATGAGGACAAATGATTATGAAATAAAATGTGAGCTGTCCGTTCCTGGATAGACGAAAAAAGTGACATTGAAGTGATGCTTACTTTCTATTCAATCTTCTTTCCAAGACAATTTAAAAAAACTTACAACATCAAAGGCTGACAAAGCTTTCTTCAGAACTTCTGGAGCATTCCCAGAAGCCTCCAGGATGGGGAACTGTCCGTCTCCTTTCAGGACGATGGAGACGTCCCCCGTTGCCGTGAAACGTGAGATGAGCGTACGGACGCACTGCATGAGCGTAGAAATCTGGGGGACACCGCAGGATTCCTTGAACATCGTCATGGCAACCTGGACATTTTCTCGTAGTTTGGCTGCTTCTTGGAGTGGTGGTGTTGCACCCTGACAAAAAGAGTGAAAATACAAACTCAGGTAAAATAAAGGTGCTGTAGTATCATAAACTGCTTAATATGCAGATGTCAAAAATGTAGTAGCTGTGTCCAGTATTTGATTATACTGCTGCTGGGTTCCCTGACATAGGGGTGGGCAGGAGTTGGATCGTCTTCACACCGTGCTTAAAAAGTGCTTTTAAAAATCACTCTAAATTAAAAGAATTCTACTGGCATCAGCTTTATTGCAACTTGATGAGACCAAGAAAAATGCTACACGCACCTTAAAGCAGTCGTCGATGATTCTGACCCCCACATTCCTTAGAGATGTGTACTCCTGGCGCTTCTTAGACTTCTTAACTGAAAGGCCCCTTTTGGTAGGCTTGCCCCCTCCTCTCTTGTTCGTTATGGCTATGTGGACGAAAAGGGTGGCACTTTCCAGTTGGTCTCCTGTACTGGACATCAGTCGAATGTGTCTGTAACCTGAAAGAGACCAGACTGACATTAAACGCAGTTCCCCTTTTAACTGCTAGAGTGCGCTAATGCATAGCCAAACTGGAGCGAAACAGAATTCCAGTTGGTCTCCAGTACTGGACATCAGTCGAATGTGTCTGTAGCCTGAAAGAGACCAGACCGACATTAAGTGCAGTTCCCCTTTAAACTGTTAGAGTGTGCTCAACAGCCTAACTGGAGCAGAACAAAATCCTTTGTTGTTCCCCTTTGCTGGAAATCAGTCGAATGTGTCTGTAGCCTGAAAGAGACCAGACTGACATTAAGTGCAGTTCTTCTATTAACTGCTAGAGTGTGCTCATGCACAGCCTATTAAAGTAAAGCAGAACAAAATTCTTCATTGTCCAGTTCTAGTTGTTCCCCTTTGCTGGATATGAAATGAATGTGTCTGTAGCCTGAAAAAAAGCAAGTCTTATATTGAATCATTGTGCAGTTTGCATCAAAACTGTTAGGGTGTGCACAAAAGCCTAAAAAAACTGATCCCGTAGCCCTTAACCCATTTTCATCAAAACTTAATTGCAAATTAAAAACATAAAAACTGCAAATATGTTGATGGACATACAGCCAGTTTCCTTACTTTGGCAGAACTAAAATTATTACATAAATGCCATTCTATCATTGGTTGAAATGTTAATTGTGATTGACAGTCAGAATCGGTCTTTAGCACTAATAATTCAGTATTGGAATTCGAGTCAAACCCTATCTAGTAGTAGTACACATTTATAGATGTAGGGACTATCAGCCAAACTTACCTGTTTGCAAACATTCAAACGGAATAGTGCACTGTCCAATGAAGTCATCTCCGATGAACTCCTCATCCAAGACCACGAATCGAACCAAAGCCACTTCTGGGAAATTGATCTGAAACTCAAAACTTTCGTCAAACACAGGATTATAGCCGTTCTGCGGAACAGCTCTAGTCCTTGCTTCTACGCAGTCCGCGGGAATTCCAAAAATCTCCAGCACGATATACGGATCGATGATGTCGCCTTTTGCCGTGGACCCGCGAGGCTTGGGAAACTGCTGCCCGCTTATGATCCTCACGTGGAGAATTTGCGGCGTCACGCCCGGTAGGCCTTCTCGGGTGTTCGCGCTGAAGTACGCTATCTCGTCCCTCATGATGGACGGTTTCAGGACGTAGCCACAGCTTCCGTTTTCTAGAAAGCGCCCGTCGTTGAGGTCTGTCATCAAGCCTGGCATGTGGTAGTTCACTGTTACAATCTGGGAAGGGATAAAACAAAGAGTAATTTAGTGTTACAGTAATTCTTGAAATTTTCTGTGGTGTTCTATGTTCGCATTTTTTGTTGCAACCTTACATAGCAAATTAAAAATTAAAACCACAAATGTTTCCATTACTGTACTGTATGCAATTTGAAAACCAACGTAGATGCTCCATTTTTCCTTATCACAAAACTAAAAATTAGCAAACTTACTCGCATTTATAGTACTGTATCTATTTCAACAATCTTTTAGAAAAGAACCATACAAGACGGATGAGCTCTTAGCAATGTTTCCATTACCATTCTGTTTAAGAAATAAATTCACTTGCACTGCAATACCGACTAAATCTGATAGATGGCATTTCAGCACCAAGGAAAGAGGCTATGACAAAATGAAATTCTCCTCCTATAGTTTTCTATGTTCCAAAAAAGTTTATAATATGTACTTGTTTTAGCTGAGTTCCAACTTGTGACAGAGGAACAATTTTTGTGACAGAGGAATAATTTAAAAAAAATGCCCCTTACTCTCTAAACACAAAACAAAAACTACCTGGCAGCCACAGTTCCAGTAGTCCTGTGGGTTATAGTTGATCGCATCTTCATCCTTGTTACTGTCAGGGTGGACTTCACTCATGTACTTCTTGTTGTAGTTCACAAACTCCTCTGGGAACGAGACTGCCAGTCTGATGGCTCCTGATTGGCTGAAGGAGCAGACATACTGGGCACAAGATTCGGAGGCTGAGGTGGGCAGGTCTTCGATCTTGTCAGACTTGCACAGAACAATGAGGTCAGCTAACTCCTTACAGAGGGGTGGTCTCCCTAGAGAGAAGGTTTCAAATTAAAAAGCCGTTGTTGAAGAGATGCATTACGAATGAGCACAGTTAATAGGACATATTACATACGTACCTCCAAATTTTAAATGGTTATCAGTCCATCTTGTTCATGAAGTAATCTAGTTGTCACGAGAGTTGTGAGAACTAGGATAAGACTTGCTTGGATCCAGTTGGAAGGTGCAAAGCTGAACCGCAATGATGGTTGGGAGATGCCCATGTCCTACTTACCCCTACTCTGCAATGAGGCGGAGGGGGGAGGGGCAGAAGATCCACACAAATCATGACCTAGTTGTCACAACTCTCGGGAGAACTAGGTCGCTCTGTGAAGTGATGGACTGATAGCCATTGAAAATTTGGAGGTACTTGTGTTTAACTCTAAAATATGTCACTGTTAGAAGAAAGAATTCCAATTAACTAAAGAGCCATTCTTCTGTAGGTACATGGTGACTTGTGATTATGCCTTCACTAGGTTAAGAGAGGGTGGAGAAGGATGTGCACACCCCTCCTTCACCTTAAAAACCCAAGTGCAGGCCAGACAGACGGGTCTAAGGAGACGGGTCGCCTTAAACCCGTCTGCCTACCATTGTCTTCCGAGACAGACGGATGCCAACGGAACGGAGGTTAATAGTGCATGGAAAGTCCCCAAAGGGAGTACATAGAATGGATCATAATGTACAAACATGAAAAATGCCACATTGTTTCCAAGAGGGGTCGAAAGGATGAAGAGATCTAGATGTGCGTTATCTTTTGAGGGTGATGAACTCCAAATTGTCCTATTATCGTTGACAGTAAAATATATAGTGTTACCTTTATTGAGAGGTCTGGACAATTTCGATACTAGAAATGCAAAATGGACAAGACATTGTTAAACTGATATCTCTGAAAAATATTTAGTTTTCACATTCTTGTTTTATTCACTGTCACAGTGGTGAATTTCTCTGTAATTCTGTCTTCCTGCCTTTCTGTGGGATATTGGGCCTGGGCCAAGCCTGTGGTATTAACTTTAAATTCGGACCTGGGCAAACATGAACCAGCCATTAAACATTGCAGATGTGACAGTGAGTATTGGGTTACAGTTTAACTGGGAACAAACTTGGATGTCTATACCCAGGCCAGACGGAATAACTAGTTCACATTTATCCACGGGGTAACCTATATCCATCGTTTTAAAAACCGGGCAGTTTGGTATATCAAATAAACAGAAAGTGCAACATGTTGAAAACAAACTGTAAGATTTTGAAAATATTGCAATCAGAAACCACCATCCGTTGACTTGATATCCCTAAATACCCTATCCTTTGAGATAATGGAAATAGGTTACCCCGCAGGTAAAGGTTAACGAGTGTTACAAACTCACACCAAGGCAAACATACAGATTGAACAAAATAGTCCTCATCTTTCATAGATTTAACCTAAGACATGCCTTTTAGTGTAACTAAAAATTGTTATTCAAACCTGAAGAAGGCTGCTGTGCATACAGTGAACACAATTTAGCCCTCTAACATCACTTCCCCTTTATTCGCTGAGGGTAGCCTATATCCGTTGCACCTAAAAACAGAATATTAAGGGATATCACGTTGATGGACGGTGGTTTCAAATTGCATTTCTTTTTCAATATAACGCAGTTTGAGACCACCGTCCATCAAGTTGATACCCTGAAATACCCTGGTGTTAAATACAACAGATAAAGGTTACCCTGAGAATAAAGGTGAACTAGCGTTACAAAGTGAAGGCCGTGTTGACTCACTCACCTTTCTCCCTTTTGACCTTGACCGTTGACAAGGCATTCTGCATGTCATTCGTGGAGGACAAAGATGAGGAACTCTGGGTAGAGGTCATGGGTAGGACATTTTTCTTCCCCATAACCAGCACCTGGGAGGAACAAATCAAGATAAGGAAAGTGAAAATATGATCATAACTAATGCCATCATTCAAAAGGAGAGTGACATGTGCTATTGGTACATTTAGGACAAACCTGTTTTACAACTAGATTTCTTTTACATGTCAATTCATAGCTAGGAATATTATATTATACAAACTCTCTCCGGCAAGATTTCTCCAGTGTCACTGACGAAAAGATGCTAGATGGCTGTCTGAAATGTCTGACCGTTTCCAAAATCATATCAAGTTGCTTGTGTAACGTGCTGATTTACAGTGGGATTTGAACCCCAACCTTCTGGTCCAAAAGCAGGATTATAATCATTGAAATCAGTAAAAAAAAACTGAAGCAATACTAACTAGGCTGAGGCTATGGAAGAACAAATGATTTGCAAAAAGTGGATGATGCTGGTTTCCATTTAACTGTGGGGTAACCTATATCCGTCATTTTATCAATAACAACGGATATAGGCTACCTCATGGATAAATGTGGTAGTGTTGAAACTATCTGAACAAGTAAAGGAAACAAACATTTATACACTTTTCCAGCTCTTTTGCTTTAGGTTTCAATATGAAATTCAATGCTAACAAATGTACATGTATCTAACACTAGCTCACCTTTATTCGCGGGGTAACCTGTATCCGTTGTATTTAACACCAGGGTATTTCGGGATATCAAGTCGATGGGCGGAGGTCTCAAACTGCGTTTTATTTTTAAAAAAATGCCATTTGAAACCAACGTCCATCGACATGATATCCCTAGATATCCTGTTTTAGGTACAACGGATAAAGGTTACCCCGCAAATAAAGGAGAACCGGCGTTAACTCTTACCTTTTTCTTCAAATCATAAGGGGATGGCAGTTGAACACCCCCCTCCTCCACAATGGACCTGACCAGCATGTCACCAAATGTTGCTGCTATGTAGTTCACGATCTTGATCTGTTGCTCTTCACAGCAGTGGTTGTCAATACCTGGGCAAAGGTCAAATAATGCCTGGTCAAGGTCACATGTGGTACAGAATTGTAATAAAGTATGAACACAGTGGTTACTTGGAGACGCATTGGTCATTGAAGCAGTGCCTTGTTGTGAATATGAAATTGCAGAAACATACATAAAATTACTGTTTAATAGAAACTAAAATATTGCCCTCTGCAATTTGAAAGAAAGTGGCTAGAGGGCCCAAACTTTAACACATATCACCACAGGTGCTATCTAGCAAAAACTATGCAAATATTGAGACCACTATAGCTTCTCCAGAACACAAGATAACAAAACTGGATGTTCTGCTGCAGTACCATAGAAAGCTGCCAGGAGGCCCAAAATCACACTGTGCACCCACTTACTAAATATTCAAAGACAATGTATCCATGCATTCTCCAGTTAGACATGTTGACAGACACATGTAGCAAACACATGCAGCAGACGAACATGAATGTTACCAGTACAGTCACCTCGGCAAAGGTGAAAAATACGTGATTAGCTACAGTAACTGTAATAAACCAACATACACCCACCTATGATTAGCGGATAGTCTGAGGCTTGAAATGCATACTGTGCTATTATCTCCACCACCGATCTGAAGCGTAGGCGCGTGGTTTCCGAGGGGTGGTGACAGACCAATGGCTCATCGTCCCCGTGCTCTCCATCCCAACACACGAGTTCCACGTACCGGCATCCTCGCTGTAGCAATCTCGCGTACGCGTTGAGACTTGGCACGTACTCCACGCCAGGTAACAAGTATGAGTCGTGGGAGGAAAACACGTAGTAATGCGACAGAGGATGGGTCATATCCTGGTGGATCTTACTGTGTTCTTCATCAAAGATGTCACACTCGGATGACAAGAGGTATTTCGTGAAGCCATCGATCCCAATCTGTGCCCTGTCCCTCCCCTCTTCTGAAGGCTCAAAGGTGCTTATGATTTCCAAACATTTTTCTTTGGTTACGTTGGACATACCTTGTTCAGCCTCTAGGAATAGGTGCAAGTCCCCTGCTGTCAGAAAGTCCCTGCAACCGTACCTAACCATCAGAAAGTAAATCTCGGGCCTAGTCGACACTTCCTTAAAGAGTTCCACAAACTCTGAGCTGGACACTTTCAGTTTTGCATTGGTGTTGTCCTCACCCCTTGATACGCTGAGTTCCTTTAACTTGTGCTTGACGCGTGCAATGCTTATGTCACAGTCTATCTGCATTGCCAAGGATATGATTTGGTCCGACTCCAGAAATCCAGAATTCGATTTATCGAGGCTTCGGAAAGACTTCTTCAGCCAGGAATCTCGTAATGTGTCTTTCACTTCTTCCGTTGCCTCTATCGCATTTTCCCCTACCCGTGAATCTCCTTGACTTATCAGGCATGTTAGTCCGGTTATCCAGATGTTGGCTTCGTCAGGTGTATACGCAACAAGATCTAACGTCTCAAACTCATTCCCGTGGATAATCGAAAAAGAACACTCGTCGGGGTACTGCACGCCAACATTCCGAAAAGTGTCCGTGTGCTTACCCCGTCGAACCTCCTTTATGGATTCTACGGGGATTCTTGCCTTGTCCCCTTTCTTGCTCGGCTGCCATCGTATCGCGCCCGAGCCCTGGTCCAACAGAAAGAGTCTCTGGTACTGTCGTACGTTGGAACGGATTTTGATCAGTTCCGTGCCGTTTTGCATGATTTGTAGGCAATCTGAGGCGTTGGCGATGGTCTTTTCACTGGGCATACTGGTGAAGGATACTGACTTTTTCTCAGTGGGTACCACCTCTCCAACAGATCTCTGTAAAACAAAAATCAACAATTGTTATAACCTTTTATAATACTCAGATTGGATGAACTCTGTTTCTTTTGCTGGTGTGTTCTTCTTCTTCTGTAATGAACCAATCAGAACTTAAAGCTGCGAATATGCACTATATTAGGCGTTACAGCAAATATAAGCAAAATAGCTGTCTGCAATGCTCTCTTGAAGTTCCTAGGAGTGATTGATTACCATGAAACTCATTGGGAATCTTCTGACTAGGGAAAAAAGGAAGACAGAGGATATATCTCATCTTCTGCTGGCATGGGTGTGTTTCTCTAGTGTTTCCCCTGAGTTTCGACTGTTGAACTCAGCTTTGCAAGGTAGCCCACCAATTACTCACGGAAAACATCAGCGAAGGGTCTTTTTTACCACTCCAATGGTTGTATTTTACACCTGGGTCAAGTTAAAGGATGATGATTTATTCCTACGCTCGCAACATCTAGCCAGGAATGAAACCCACAACCTTTAGATCTCCTGTCCACTAGCCTAGTCACAAGGTCATTTGGCACCAGATACCAAGTTGGGGCTGAATCTCCACTTCTAATGATTCTTTATATTGCATGGAAGAAAGTCTAATGAAACTTCTAATTACAAGTTTTTCATAGACTCGCTCCTGATTGATCCCTCATGGACTGATTATTCCACAGTTCTCAAAAGTGGGACCTATGGTGTGAAGGGTTGCCAAGAGTCTGTTAAATGTCCCACAGCGGTCATTTTCTTTAACTACTGCCAGGCACCCACTCCTAGCTCCGCTTACCAGTCTCGCGCCCTCCCCATGTGGCTGATTACCTCCCACATGCTGCAGACATCTCTCCTGTTCTCTCCTCCATTTTCATTGATTATGTATGCCTATGAATTTCTACCAGGGCTCTAGCCAGCATGAAATTTTTAAACGTCATCCAATTCCCGTCACAAAAATTAACTGATTTTTCTGTGACACTACAAAGTAAGTGTTGTCAATGAGAGAAAATAAGATGCAAAACAATTACATTAACTGGTGGCAGGGACATCTAGCCCAGATTGTAAGAAAAATCTAACTACTTGTCCAAGTTAGGTTTTGACGTTGTCAAGATGCCAATCAAAGTTTGTAGAATTATTCAAGGAGTTAGAAGGACTGAACTGAGTCCTTGAAAAACAGGTTTTTAATGAGATTATCTTCTGCGAAAGGACACACATCTTCAACAATCATAACAATTATGTTCTCAATTAAAAACAGAAATTCTATCACACGATGTGTGCATTTTGCACATAGATGTGTGTACTTTGCACACATGTATGTGCACTTTACACACAGGTGTGTGCACTATACACACACGTGTGTGCACTCTTCACACACCGTGTGCAACTGCACACATCATGTGAAAACCTGCACACATCGTGTGAAAACTGCACACATTGTGTGTAAACAGCACACATCGTGTGAAATCTGCACACATCGTGTGCATTTTTCTAAACATTAATGTCAACTTACTACATTGTATGTTATAAATTAACATGTGAGGGCACCTATCATGCATCTACTGAAATTAACACAAGAGAGAGATACTGAATTTGGGTTGGGTACTGGTATAGAAAATTCAGGTCCAGGTACTGTCCAGGTTAGTCCGGTTCGAACTATCGCTTGAACCCATTCCATAATTTGCTCATAAATGGGGACCGATCAGCGCCTGCGCCCAAAATGTGGACGATTCCAGATGTTAAGATGGTCCGGGTTATTAAGATGTTAAGATGGTCCGAGTTATTACGATGGTCCAGGTTCCTGCGATGGTCCGGGTTCCTTCTATTCTAGTATTCGTTAAGGTTTGCAGGTGTCACAAGATGCTGAATTAGGGGTGGTTATCAGTATAGAAAATTCAGGTCCAGGTACAGTCCAGGTACAGACCGGTCCAACATGAAATAAAGGTTTTGTACTGATACACAGTACCCTAGCCTGGGTACCCTCCGGAAAGTAGTTCGCAGGAACCCGGACCATCGCAGGAACCTGGACCATCGTAATAACTCGGACCATCTTAACATCTGGAATCGTCCACATTTTGGATGCAGGCCTGTGTGGTCCCCATTTATGAGTGAATTATGGAATGGGTTCAAGCGATAGTTGAACAGGCGTTCCAACACTGGACTAACCCTCCGTCCGCTTGCGGAAGGGCTGTTGTCATCAAACGAGCGCTCTAGAATCTATTCCTTAATTCGCTCATTAACTGCAAGGCCCACTACCCTTTTTGATAAGTGTGGTGGGATCTTTAACGTGCTTGAGGTGTGGCTCTCCTCAAACACGGGACCTCCATTAAACAATTCCTGAGGGACGTCACTAATCGAAGCTAGGTACTAGCTCATTTTCACCCGGGTGAAGTGATTATAAGAAAGTCGTGTTAAGGGCCTTTCCCAATGGCACAACACCGGTGACACAGCAGCAGTTTCGAACCCGTTACCTCTGGGGTCTGGGCCCAACACCAATTGTGACCCACAATGCCACTGTGTATTAGAGTACTACATGTATTATTATACCATACTACGTTCTGGACCAGGTGATATTTAGGCTTACATTGGGCTTCTATACTATAGACATATAGTATCACAAGGCTTCATGCAATTGCACGCATAATCTGATGCTTTCTGGTCTGAGAAATAGTTACAAACTATTCACTATCAGTTTTTGGATTGAACTGCTGGCAGCAGTTTTATAGCACTGAAGTAATGCATGGTTTTATCAGATGGGTTAATGATTTTATTCTGGCCACATGTTATTAACGAATGTTATGGCCACGTGTTTTAATGAATGAAGACCTTAATTGCGCATTATACATAAAGGTATCACAGATCTAGTCTAATGCAGAAGTTCGGCATCTTCTCGCTTCTTGGTAATCGTGAAGATGTAGGACTGTATGGGTTTAGCTATGGTCGGTTTGTTAAAACGCATTAGGAATATAAACTTGTCAGTGCTACTCATCGATCATGTGTCTACAAGGGAATCTACTTTCTATGTAACTAAACAGAGTCTTTCTATCATTGACATCAACCATGAAGTGCACTTCATCTTCTACCTTGATATTTTAATATAAAGAGTCAGTAAGGCACAATGTAGGTAACAAGACAGTCAACATAAAGTTAAGGTTGTAACATCTTCAAGTACATTTGAGTAAGCAAAGGCTGGCATCTGTTAAATTTTCCTTTTTGTTTTATACAACATGATAATGACTGCATTGATTGAACACTTTCATAAAGTTACTATGTTATCAGTGAATTTAGGTACAAAAGAAAGCATGATGATCTGCAGAAAGCCTTCACAGTCTCTGCAATTACACACTGGGTAAGATGGACTAAGATCCCTATAGTATATAATGCATGTGACTTATCATTCAGTGTCAGCTGGCAAGCAGCCCCAGTAGCCAGGCACATACTGTTAGGTGCCACCTCTAATGAGGCATGACAAATTAAGTGGTGACAAGGAGGCAACATGTGTCTCTTCTCATGTATCTACAGTAACTGTACCCCTCCCATAGCTGTCAGCTGCCTGCTTCTGGCATGCCTGATGGGTTCATCAACATCTGTATCTTAAGTAGGTCCTGACAAAATATGAACCATATCATTAGGAAAACAGTTAGCATCACATGGGGTGCATGTGAGAAGTTCCATTGGTGATAATTCTAAGAACAGACTAGGTTACTAGTGAGGAGAGGGATCTATGCCCCACAGGGGGTGACCCAGATACAACAGGAGTGTTGCAGATGCAACATTGTCAGGACAGGAGTGGGGCATTGACTTGCTTACAAATAGTACTATGTACAGTTACCAAAATGTACTATTATGCCTATAACATGAAGTATAGCACATTATCAAAACTAAACAGCGGGAAGAAAAGTAGGCTGAAAATTTGTCACATGAGCTAGGAACACCCAGGACAAAAATTGCAAATAAACTTTTTTCCTAATCAGTTAAAGGGACCAACAATGGTAGCCTGTATCAGGGGACATGTTAGACAATGCCATGTGGTCCACCATAGTGCTCCAATTGTCAAAGGACAGGAGTTAACAGAATCAAATGCTGTTTATATTGCGTACTCTTAGTATCTTCAAGTTAATTTTTTAGTATAATCTACTTCTATTGACTATTGTTTCTAGGAGGAAATGTTGGGTGAGCACCTGGCCTCAGGATTGGCCTGTTGATTGTACAGTAGTGTACTTGTCATCTGCAGATGACATGCATCCTTAGTAGAGCAATCAATCTCTATGAGTACTCTAGCGGCCAACTGAGAACTGGTGACAAAGGACTCGCCTGGTAGAGACCTGAGAGAGAACTGTCACCAGAATAGAGAACACCCTCATCAACATTGGCGACCTTTTAGAGATCTCTTCTTCACACCTAAGGTTGGGACTCCCCTCTGAGAGTATCACTTGCTTAGAACAATGGATACTTAAAAAGCAATTAGCGTCTTAACGATAATAGATTGGGTCCCGCCCACTAGTTAAGATGGGAGAACACTCATGAATACATGGCATGCATCACTGGTGTTGGTCAGTGTTTTCCAGCTGGGCTGCTTGTCTCCTTGGGCATATCAAAGACATCAGATCCAGCATTGTCAGTACCACCTTGGTACCACAGCCAACAAAGTGGAGTGATGATTGTCAGAAGGATCAGGTTTCTTGCTTGTGTTGCTTTGCTTTATGTCAACATTACTAGAGTTGGAAATATAATACTGATTGTACAATCGGCAGAACTGAGAAAAAATTTAGAAAAAAGTTGAGAGTAAACAGTGGACATCCTTGTTACGCCCAATCGAAAAGTTTTATCCATCTTGCTTTTCCCCATCTAAGAGTGTAGATTACAATTGTAGCTCAACGATTTACCCAATTAAAATAACAGGTAATAAAGGTCTACAATCGTACAATGTTTTCCTTTTGAGGGGTTGATGATTTAAAGGGACATATTGTAAAAAATAAAGTCAGTGTATTTGGTCATTTTTCTACATTATGAGTTGAATCTACCTTATTACACTGCGCAGTAATATTCACAACGCATTGCTTTACTGTGCCGCGAGGACGTCTTGAAATATGCGCACTTTCCACCGCCGCTCAAGTTGTCCGCCATTTTATCCAGTTCTCCGATGAACCAAAGTGCACTTTAGAACGCGTTTGGCAGTTCGCTCGAATTGTTACTGAAGTTTGTTGGAAGTTTCTGCGAAGCTCTGAAGATCTGCAACTGCAACGGTTAATTCGGAAATCTACGGCTGTCTTTATTCCATTAGGCTACATGGAAGCAAGTGAATTTGGTCGCCGCTTACTCTGGCTTTGTTGATTAGTGCTGGAAATGTGACGAAATGACGCAGATAACCTGGAAATTACAAAGTTACAATTGTCAATCTGAATGGAGATTTAGAACATTTGCAATTTTGGCGCCAAATCTTTACAATATGTCCCTTTAATCCGCAGCATTCCAGTACTTTTTTGTTTTTTCTTTGATACGCATTTCCTCAGCCTTTGAGAGGGACAGGGTAGACCCATCTTTGGACAGTTGGACATGGTTGTCCACAATGTAGATGGGGTCTACCCAAGTCCTCTCTACCACAGATGTGGAGATTGATTTTTTAGTGGTCTTATAGAAGGCCACTTTGACTTTTTCGAGGTTCATGGTTTGCACCCTTCCGTAGAACAGCTGTTCTTTAGGTAGAGTGTAGATGACTCCCACCTCCTGGCCTTCTTCGATAGCACTGTTGTCCCATGTGGTTAGCTGAAATTGAAGAATGTTTTGTCCTTCATGAGTGTGCTAAGTATTTTAATAAGAACTTCAATCATTACACTACAGTAAAACAGTTCCTGATTACAAGCAATCATCATATTTCTATTCAATGAACATAAAAGTTTGTACAAAATACACTTCCTTCAAATGTTATTACCTTTGCCAAGAAGGTTATGTCCTCAATTATAATCAGACTTGTTTTGAATGTGTCGATGCACAAGTACAGTTGACACAGTGATATGAGCATAAAATTGGAATTGTTAAAGTCAACAGGACACACTTCAGGACAAAGTCAAGAACCTGATGAGGGCATTAACATCAACTCCAATAAATCCAAAAGGGACATTAAGTTTCTATCAGGACATGGAAAAGCTGTCGGCTGTTGAACATAGAAAAAGGCTGTTGGCAATAAGCTGTCAACTCCGTTGATGTCGGGAAAATTGTGTATAGATTGGGCCTATGTAAAAGGCCAAACTAAAGATTTATCACCCTCGTACTCTGACACTTAAAGCAGCAAAGTTGTGAAAGAAATCCATAAAAATGAGTATACTGGTTGATTGTGTTGACCCATATAAAAACGTTTCACTGTATATAATTACAGGTTCAGGTCCTGTCCTCACCACATACAACTGCTCAATATTGAGTATTATACACCATCAGTTGTGAAAAGTATACTCACAATTTTCTGCCTTTTGGCCTCAGGCTCCAAGCTTTTTGCTTCTTTAGATGAGCTTTCAGCCTCCTTTCTCAGTTTTGCTATGACTCGCTCTTGGTCCTGAATATACAAAAAAAAATCAAAGTGAGTGTGTGAGCCTTTCTCATGTTCTTTCACCAGATCCTGTGCACACAGAGGGAGCAAATAACATTTTTATAAATGTAACCTTTTGTCAAGGTTTATGTTATGTGTCTACATCATGCTGCACACAAAACTTTAAAAAAATCTAATTTAGAGCCAAAAGCTTGCATCTGTTGGATGTTTTAAAAACTAAAGGTCTTACCCTGTACAATTGTTGATGCAATCTAAATGCTATCATGGTACAGCCATCATTGTTGCCATATCAGAAACTGAGAATAAGTAAACATATATTTTTGAGATTCCTCACCTTGATTTGTTTGTCCTTTTGGGCAATGTCCTTTTGGAGGACCTCTTCTTTCTCTGCGTACTCATTCATCCGAGCCTGTATGCACAAAGTGAGCAAAACGATATGTGTAACAGTTAACCCTTTATCAAGTTTTATTCAATCCCTTTAAATGAAAGGCAAAAAATTAAACAGGATAAATCAAATCCTTCAACAATTTTAAATTTTCCACCACATCACATTTCAACTCATTTTCTGCTACCAGTGCTGTACTTAAGGCCTGCTACATAGTCAACTTTGTTACATCTATCCTTACCAGGGTATGCCTTTCTTTGTTTTGGGAGGTCTCAATATCCTCCATCAGTTTCTCATTCCTTTCTCCCAGAGTCTTGATGTCTTGCTCTAGATCCTGAATATACAAAAAAGTGAGTGACCCTGTAAACCTTTGAGCAATGATATAGGAGTCTGTATCACTCATTACTTGCAATTGGAGTTAGGGCTTAAAAATACTGTCCAACCTTACAAAGCAATAAGGATGTACGCACTTACAATGTGTTTCAAACATCGGACAAAAGTCCCATGGAAATGGGGAATGAATGTTCATTGTCAAATAGATTCCCTACTAGAAGAGGAGTGAAAATTTAATCAATATTCTGTACATGATGTAGTCTTAGGTCTGTACAAAAGTGCAAACCAGTATGACACACAGATGTGTTATGAATGAATATTGAATATTGAATTTAATTCTTATAATCAGTTACAGCCAGGGGGAACATCACTTCTATCAAGAATGTTGCAATACAAAGTCATGTACTAGTGTAAATTTAAATACTTCCGTGGTGGTTTGGGAAGAAGGCTTCGGTGGTGTTCAAACCTCAAAACATATACTATTAGGAACATTTAGTTAGATATTTGAAACCCACAGTAACACATTCACAGTGTTATGAACTTTCAAGAGATCACGGTGAATTTAAAACCACCAGGAAAGTTTTGATAACATTTATCATTGTATTAAAGGTTGGGGATTGAAGCCCACCTGTATGTACTCAGAATTGTCCTCTGCAGACGTCTTGTTGGGTTGGGTCGTCTTTCTGGTACATGTGGCACAGCCTGGTTGTCAAAGTAAAATTGGTCCATACTTGAGTTCTTCCATTATACATGTAATACACATGGGTTGTTTTTCCTAAAATATGCATGTACACCAATCTTCAATCTATTCAAATCTATCATTCATAGAAATGTTGATTTTCCAGATTTACCATAATTCATACTACAATCAAAACTCAGTCAATCAGTGCATGGTGTTTTTTTGTTTTCAAGTACCAAAGAAGTTACATGTAACATTAGGCCATACCATTTCACCACTATTCTGTATGTGAAATTGACAAGCTATTTTACATACACACATTCAAAGTAATCAGATATCAGATTTTGATTAAAATTTCTAGTACCTTTTTTTTTAGGCCTGGATGCATTAGCCTCCTTAAGCACAGTGGCCCAGCTTTCACCTCTGGCCAACTTCTCCAGGCAGGCCTTATAACCTTCCTTAGTAAGGCCATGGAGTCTGTTGAACTTAGACTTGGTGGTGTCTGGATGTATGTGAAAGATCTTTTCTACCAGCTGGTAGACTGGAGGGGCAAATTTTGCCAGCCTCAAAACCTGCCAGTAGGGACCCATCTTGCTACGATCCTGTTGGTGAATACAGTAGTGTCAAACTGCCTGTTCATGTATGTCAGATGCTTGATAAAAAAGTCACAATAATTCAAGTATCAATAATTATGGTTTTTCTTTGTCATTATTGGACATACAAGTATGTGAGCAGAGACCAGTGGATGATACATATTGGTAGAACCAGAAGCATGCTAAGCAGCTTTTGCAGAAAAATCACAGTGACTGTGAGAAGGCAGGAAAGATGATTTGTAATGTCACTACCCACATACAAAACACAATCCCAAATTTACAACACTTAACCTCTATATATCAACAAGTGTATGCCACCTAAAGATCATGGCCACAGAGCATCCAGTGCCAAAGATATATACTAAAAAATTCCTACTGCAGTACCAAGGTCAATCACCAGGTGCCCGAAATTTTCCACCTACCCATCTGCTAAATACTATACCAACGCATCCAGCGGATCTTGAGATTTTCCAGGACACATCTTACCGATGAAAAACAAAAGTATCCAGAAATACATTGCAAAGTAATTCTTATGCTCAAACAAATACTTCCAAAGAGCGCTCCAGGCGTGATGCTGTATAATGCAACTGCTGCCTTATCCGAGGTCAATGTCTAGTTGCCGATATAATTATGTTTTGGGAGTCAGAAAAATATTATAAGCAGAACAACCCTCGCCTGGAGTACAGTATGTCTTTAAACAATTAATGATCTGGATAATCTTTTCTAGGGGAGGGTACTGGCACAGAAATTCAGGGTCCAGTTAAGGTCCAGCAGATCGGATTCAGCTCCAGACGGTACCTTAACCTGGACCTGATTATAGTAGACTAATATGTAATGTCATATTTTGGGGTATCAAAGTATTAAACTGTGCACAAAGTTTTTGTATTGAAAATGGAATCATCCTACAGAATGTTAATATGGCAGCATATTGCATAACTTTTGTGAGTACATGTAGAAATTAATATCATCAATAAGTATAAGCCTACTCTACTTTACTGTTGGTATCTTTTGGAACAAGTAAACCCCAAAACATGTGACCACCTGTTGCTTAATGATGTGATCTGTTGATTATTTTCTACTCGGTAAAATATCCGGTCGACTGTTTTTTTTTCAGGACCCATCCAGTTAAAAAATTGGTTTGTACTTAGTACCCAATCCTAATCTTATGTCATGAACAGAAATTATTATTACAAACCTGTAGTCCAAACACCTTTAAAGCTACTGAAGTCGAGCTACAGTACGGGTTGTCCAGCAAAGAAAGCCGCAGTTTCTTCACCTCCTCTTGGAAATCATTTCTCTCACCACTCCCCTGTAGCTCCCTGTGGCTCTCCCTTCCCTCGACACCACTTTTCTCTTGAACCATGATGCTCTTTCCATCCTCACCCTCTGCCTCCTCACTTCCGGAACTGTCGTCACTGCCTTCACTGTCGTCACTATCATCACTGTTGTCAAGATGGACAACAGCACCCTCATCTCCCTGTTCTTTTTCTATAAAAAAGATGGACCATGTGTTAAGCTTAGGGTTCACTAGGGTTCACTAACTAGTAGTAAGGTAAAGTATTTTAGAAAAGCACTATGCAACTAACTCAAGCATCAGGTAATTACTAGGAAAACCATAATGTAATTAATTAATGAACAGTTGGCATATACATATCTGGACAAGGTTCTGAGCCAATACCAGACCCTCTTAATTGTAGTGGGAATGGTTTCTTCTATTCTAAAGTCAAAAATTTACAGCTGGCTTGGGTAACATTTGCAATGTACAGTCAAACCTGTCTACAGCGACCGCTCAAGTGACTGGAAAAATGTGGACACATAGACAGGTGGCAACTATAGAGAAAATGCTGATCAATTGACCACGAGCAATAAATAACACTGTAAACATTGCAGGTAAGCCATGTTTAGATTTACAGTCAAACCTACCCGAGCGACCACCTCTTCTCAGCAACCACCTGGCCATTTCGACCACTTTTTCTCGGTCCCGATTTTTTTTCCCATTGACGTAAGCATTAAGCGACCTTTTCTCAATGACCACCTGGCCAACGCGACCGCGACCGGCCCAAATTGGGACCCATAACGACCGCATCATTTTTAAAATTGAGGTTTTCATCGATTTTTTATGATAACTAGCGTGATTTTGTGCCGAAATCGGATTTTGCGTCGGATTTTGACTGCCATCACGGTGTTATGTTTAGAATAAAGATGGCAGCGGAAGTTTTTTTTTTTTTTAAATCTTTAGCATTATAAAGTGAACGAATGCTGAAACGTATACAGCCTCATACTTTTTTAAGAAAGATATGTGTAGCTCATACCTTTTTAAGAAAGATCTGTGTGAGTGAGTTTGTCCAATCGGGATGTACCGGGCATCGAATTCGAAAGGTACACCGTAGTTATAATAGATACGGCGATCAAGAAAACAGCGACGCATAAAGGCTTGTATGGTAACTGACAGCATCAAAGATCCCTTACTGTCTAAAACGCTAGTGTACAAATATTGAGCTTTAAAACACTGTTTCGTATAAAAGCTTGATAAAAGCTTGGGGTTAAATTTACAATTTACAGTGTGTGCGTTGTATTTGACATTAAAGACCTCGCTTCTTTGCCTGCGTGCAGAGTGCTTGCTATTTGCCATTAAACACAACGGAAACCGTTTATAATTTGCATCGGGCATGTTTTGAGTCGATACTCTTCTCAGCGACCACCTGTCCAAATCGACCGCTTTTTTCGGTCCCCCCCGGTGGTCGTCTTGGGCAGGTTTGACTGTACCTTTTTTTTTACTTGATGGTCTCCACTTAATAATTGCAAGACCTGAAGGTCATTTTAAGGTTTGACCTGAAGGCCAATCCAAAGTTACTGCCCGTTGTTGACCAACCCTTCTTTGATGACATTGTTCATTCCTGAATAGACGTTTGTACATTAATTTTTATGGAAAGGTTATTTGCAACAAGTTACTGAGAAACTTGGCCACTCCCATCTGTTAACTATTACTTTTGGTCCTGTCTGTTTCAGGGGGTAAAAAATGTCAGCAGACAACATTTTTATACAATTGTGCATATCTTCAATGTTCTCTTTGGAAATATTAATATTGTCAAGTCGTGATAATGACCTAAAATTTGATAATGTATGGTTGATCCCATTAATTTCATCAATGAGAACAGGACATGGGATTGTTTACCTATGGACTAGACAGGATTGGACATACTTGCTTGACCTCTGGGTGACACTGTGCCCACTGTGCTAAATTAGGTTACCCTCCAAGTCCCATGCAGGTTGCCAAGCCCTATGCTTAAACTCCAAGCAGATGTAAGGGTCTGGCTCAGTCTCATTCTTGACACAGGCGGATTAACTCAAAATAACTGGTAAATACTTGGACTTGCTACATTTTTTTATTCATAAAGGCATAAACTATGTATCCAGAGTGCCATCTACATGATTTTTTTTTACTATTTCAAAGGTTTGCATTTGTCCCATTTTGTACCTAAGTGGTATATCATAAAGCCGCATATGGTGATATTTGTAACAAATTACTCTTACTTTTGGTTGAAATTGTTAAACACGTTAATCAAACCTGTACAATGGACCACCTCCACCTGGCCAATGTAACAGCTTTTTGCTGTTCCCTTAGATATTTTTTTCCATTGACATATTAAGCATTAAGAATCCTGTCTGACTGACCATCTGTCCACATAGACCAGACTTTTGTTTTGGACCCCTGAGTGGAAGTTCTTTAACTGTTTAGCTAAGGTTTGAAAATGGAAGGAAATTATGGAAATCCATTGTTCCTATGTTCCCTTATGCTCCTTGGGAGATTTTGACAAGAAGAAGACCATAATATTAGTCCAGGTCAAAAGATACAAAACCGCAAATATCCGGAAACACAAACAGACCCACAGAGCAGACAGACACACCAAAAGCTACACCTCCATGTTCATGGAGGTAATAAGTCATTACTCTATATTCTAACACTACCCCATGCATCCTAGGCTACATGTACAATGTACAGATGTAGGTACCTGCCCATTGTTTTCGGCCTGCCCTGAAAAAAATGGACAGGCCTGGTAGTAATTGAATTGATACCCAGGCTAGTATACTTGTACCCACCTAGTCCGACTAGGGAGTAGGGGTAGTGAGAATATGCTGGTTTGTGAATCAAAGTCACTAGGACCGAAATAAAAACATTGTTCCTAATTTTCGTCTAGTAATATCCCCAGACAAGGGAAATTTTGTTACATATACACATGTACACTGTCTAACAAAATTACAAATTAACATAGAGGGCAAAACAAAATACCATTGCACTGTCCTTTGGACATCTTGGATAACTCCTGGCAGGTCTTGTTCCAGTTGGCAAGCCAGCCATCCCCCATCAAGGTTGTGTCCATATGTCTCAACCTGTTGTCGCTAGAGGTGTTGAAATTGCTTGCTTTCAGGAGAAATATCCGGGATGAGGCTGCCTTCTTCCTGTTCTGCAGGATTACCTATGACAAAATATCATGATAATTAATATCATACCTGTTTATGCACAACAGAATACATACATTTTTATATGTACATACAACTGAAATCTGATAAGTCAAGTCTCTAATCACCACATTGAATATCGAAAAATGCTCTCAGGAATACAGCTCATACTTTGATACCATCCTCGGGAAGAAGGCAACGCCTGTAGATCCAGGTCTTTACACTTGCAGAGTGTACTTCTTGCACTCCCATAATTTATCAAGCTCATTTTAATTTGTTTAAGAAAATGGACAGAATTGGTATGTCGGAGAGAGTTATATCATCAATATTGTTTCTATTAATTAAATACACAAAGAGAGATGGAGACAAATGACTTACCATCACTGCTTCTTTGTCCTTGTGGGTTTTTACCTTCCGAATAGGTTCAAGCTTCTTGGGGGAGCTTGGAGGCTTAGTATTGTCGTCATCCTTGTAAAACGCCAGGTGCAGCCTGAACTTGCCCTCATTAAAAATCAGTTGGAGGGTCCAGTTGAGGTCCCGCACGTCAGTGACATCCTTCAGATCAGACATGGTGAGAGTCTCACTGGTCAAAGATATGCCGTCTCTAAAGACTGTGAGGAAATGACCACCCTGCACTGATATAAGCCATGAAGAACCACACACTACATGCAAATGAGTTCAAGCAGTAACCACCAAACAAAGGCCACTCTATGGTGGAAAAAACTTTCCACATGGGCATGTGTGTCAGGTTCCCTGTAACTGATATGCTGTGAAATTTTGGCAATCCTCTCTGCTTAATCATTAACCTCAGGCTACTCTCAAAGGCACATACAGGGCCTCAGGGCGAGAAGGCCTAAATATTTTAGTTATGCCATGTGTACTTAAATGCAGTGTCTTATAAAGAAATGTCAGGTTATTGGTGATTGGATTTCTTTCATAAAATTGCATTCCATGAAGCTTCACGTAACTTCATACATGAAAAAGATAACATTCATTCTCATCACTTTTACTTAAAAAAAAATAATAGTTGTCATTCCTCTGTTCTGAAGAGCTCATGACATGAGCCACTCATGGCATGTCTCTGTTCTACTCACAGGCATACAATCACTGGCAGACAAATGTTAGAGACACGTAAAGGTCACTCACAAGAAGTGTAAGGTACTAGTCAACCAATTAAAAGTTCCCAGAAGTAACTTTTTTTATCAAGGTCAAGTCATTTCAGTAGGAGAACAAGTGGGTCAAGTTAGAAATAGCCTGAATGCCCGCACCCAGCAGCTTGATCTCAACATTCAACTAACATGGGTTGGGGTGGGGGTCACTAGAATGGGGAATGTTCAGGCACTATAGGGAGCTGGCCTTTGACAGTGTCAAGAGTCATTTTCCATTCTGTAAAGAAGCTAGATGATCCTAGAAATCTTTTCTTGGGGGGGGGGGGGATCTATACATTAATCTTCCTTGATCTTAATTGAGGAAATATTGAGTATCAATGGAAATCAATATCAATCCTTTTCAACCTAAGTCTACATAATGCCCTTTCCAGATATGAATGATATACTGTGGTATGTAAATCTCCATACCTTTATACAATGTATCAGATAAATTTTGCTGCGTTTACTTTTTTTTGTCAATGACATCAAGTGGAATCTGTTAGTAGGGACAGTTTGAATCAAGGAAATGACCTAAGTGCCAAGTAGACAAGATAAATGAGTACAAGCAGATACCACAGAACAAAGGCCAGCCTGTGGTGGAAAAAAAAGTTCACATATGGGGATCTGATTCCCTGTAACTGATTTGATATGCCCTGATGACTAGGATTTTGTCATCTCTGAGGTCCACATTGCCCAGTGAGTTGAACAGATAATCAAGTCATATCTAGAGCTAGCTGTCACTCTCAAAGCATCTTCAACAAAACCGTACATACAATTTGTAGTCTATTTTGCTCTGAACCAAGTCTAAGTATGGATTCAGATTCAGACCAGGAAGATCCTGATCCGGCAACATTTTGTCAGGGAGTTTCAAAGACATCCACACCAACCAAACGAACTTCAGGGCTTCAGAATAAAGATGGTAAGTATAGGATGACATTATTTCTATCACAAATCTATGTTTTAAGAAATGATATTAAACACTGATGACATATTTTATCATAATATTGAAAACTGTAATCATTTAAGCATATGAGAGATATATTTCCAGGGGTTACAAATTCACCTAATAAACTATAATGTAGGAACTAAAATGAAGATATGTTTATGTATAAATTTATTTTCATCTTATCTTGCTTATGCACTAACTCATGGGGGTAAAATACAGGACATGCATGTCACTTATGGTGATCAGTGATGACCTGGACATAATGATTTTGATACTAAGAGAGATGTGCCTTTTTCATTCACAGACAACAATGAAGATTTCAGTATTTCAAACTCCACTCCATTGTGCGGTGACAGCTACTCACAGCTTGAAGGTAAGAATCACTTAATTTCCACCAACTTGGAGTCACCAGATTAAAAGGAAGTGGCCCAGTGTGGCTACGATGGACTTTTGCAATGTCATATACATGTACATGTATGTCTGAGAATAAGTCAAAGAGTACATGAAAAAGATTTGCAATTATTGTATATTGTGCTTCACATTTATGTGAGTTACCAGTCTGCATACCCACAAAATTTTCACAGTTACATTAGATTATTCCCATTTGACTGTCACATCTGTCAGAAACTTTTTTATTATGTCGGAAAATGCTCTTCTGTAACTTGTGATGAGATGTGGATAATATAGTAGTATAGCACACTGCACTTCACTCAGATATGTGATATGATTTTCTTCTGCATTTTACAGATCTTGAAAGCAGCTTCATGGGAGTCAGCTTGAGTGAGGACCAAGGTATGAGGAATTTTTTTTTCACATGTAATGTTAAATTAGTATTTAACAGTATAGAATTTGGAAAAAAATATGACTGACATGTTACATACATATCAATTTGAAGTTGAGACATAATTGGGAAGAAATAATATGTGGGTGACACTACATGAAATGTTATCTAAGTCTGTAATTCTGTTTTTGTCCTGCAGCGAACCTCAGTGGGATGTCTTTTCCATCATTGGAAGGTACATATATTATGACATATTGTTTATTATATATTTATGCCATTGAGTAAACTACCTTGTGTGCACTTGTCCAATAACATATCTCAGTGTCTCAGCCTATGCATAATAGAAAACTTTAATGTACAAGTTTTAAGTTAAAGTTCAGAATGGGCATCCAGGAATTCTATCACTTGCACATTATCAAATAGAAAAATGAACATCTAGAAAACATGTAACTCCACACTGAAGTTCAAACATTCTTGTAATCACATAATTCACCACAATAAAAATCCCAAGACTGTTTACAATTGTGCAAGGATTCTGAATCTTCACTTTTAGCAATTGAAGAATCTGCAATTATATTCATTTTGTTTTTTGCACTTAACATTGATGTCAAGGCAAAGATATCATAGGGATATTACAGAATCTACTTTCAAAGTGACAACATTTATTAGTTTGATGTCACATGAATATGAGGCAATTCTTAAGTGACAAAGCATTGACAAGTGTCAAATACAGCTCTGCTACTGTAGGACTTACTTGTCTCAGAAAAAGATGTTAGATAGATTCCGAAGGAAAAACCCTTTAGCACTTTCTTTGACTATTCCCTGGTATCTGGTTGTTAACTATTAATTTCAATTCAATTTAGTATGTAATAGTGTATCCATATGTTCATTTGTACAGGTTTTCATTCTAATGTTTTTGTTTTGCAGGAGATCTAGACTTAAGTGGGCTGTCTTTTCTGTCCTTTGAAGGCGTTGAAGAGGATTTGCAGGAAGATAACAAAGATGGACAGGAAACTGAGCAGGGACAGCCAGGTATACAATCATACAATCACGTGTTACATCACCGTGCAAAAATCATAGAATGTATATGTCATTGATATTCAATCAATCAATCATTCGCACTCGCGGCAGGCATCATAGTCTGATGCATAGCGGCTGCAGACATGGAAAGTTCACGCCAGAATGAAAAAAAATTGAGATTGCCAAACTCTATTTCACATAATTCACCATCAAATCTTTCTTGTCATGTCTGTTATATTATAGCCATATGTTCATTTGTACAGGTTTTCATTCTAATGTTTTTGTTTTGCAGGAGATCTAGACTTAAGTGGGCTGTCTTTTCCGTCCTTTGAATACGTTGAAAAGGATTTGCAGGAAGATAACAAAGATGGACAGGAAACTGAGCAGGGACAGCCAGGTATACAATCATACAATCATGTGTTACATCACCGTGCAAAAATCATAGAATGTATATGAGATTCAATCAATCAAGCATTCGCAGGCATCATAGTCTGATGCATAGCGGCTGCAGACATGGAAAGTTCACGCCAGAATGAAAAAAATTTGAGATTGCTAAACTCTATTTCAAATAATTCACCATCAAATCTTTCTTGTCATGTCTGTTATATTATAGCCATATGTTCATTTGTACAGGTTTTCATTCTAATGTTTTTGTTTTGCAGGAGATCTAGACTTAAGTGGGCTGTCTTTTCTGTCCTTTGAAGGCGTTGAAGAGGATTTGCAGGATGGACAGGAAACTGAGCAGGGACAGCCAGGTATACAATCATACAATCATGTGTTACATCACCGTGCATATTCATAGAAGGTATGAGATTGCCAATTTCTATTTCACATAATTCACCATCAAATCTTTCTTGTTATGTCTGTTACTAAGTACTAGTATTAGCCATATTAAACCTTATTCCATATATTTTCAGGTCCTGGAACAGTTGACCTTGGCATAAAGCTACTTGAAACCTCCCGCTGTACAGAACACTGCGCCTACAACTTCTCTCCTAGAAGTTTAGAGGAGGTGCACAGGGCCTACAGGAAGATCAAAACAGCTCAGCGTGTACAATGGATTGCTGCACAACTCCAAGTCAGCATTGGAAAGAAGAAAATTAAGCATTTTCTTCTAGGAGAAAAGGTCAGTATGCTGCAATTTCATTTGTGGAAATAATAATTTCCCAAAGTTAGTACTCTCCAAGTAGAGGTTTGGCACTGGCTATTTTTTTACATGTTTTTAGTATGTTTTTCTTGTTTGTTTTTATTTTGGACGAAGGACATGAATGCTTAGACGCCTTAAACATGTCAAAATCAGCTAGAGCTGAACCTCTGCTAGAAAATAACCTTCTGTTAGAGTGATTTTTTTAGTCACAATGTACTTTTATCTTCAACTGTGTCAAATGTTTTTGTAACGCTTAGGTTAACTTAAAAAAATTATCCATTGTTTTAAAAACATTGATGGTATTTAGGGATATGAAGTCACAAACAGAGGCTACAAACTTCATCATTTGTTGAAAATGTCGCAAGTTGAAGCCACCGTCCCGTCCCTGCTATCCCTAAATTTTTGTTTTTAAAAGTGACAGATATAGGTTACACCGCAGATAAAGGTGAACTAGGGTTACATTCAGATAGAAGATATGCATATTGATTATTATCAGATCTATAAAAAGTTGTATATACAACAATCTCCACAGGTGTGTGCACAATGCTGGAGGAAGCTGCAGGGGATTTCTATCGACACGTACTACAAAGGAAAGGAGATGAAGCTGAAGCAGAAAAGTCCAAAAAAACATGGCAACAAGGGCCGCTGGAAACCCCCCATCAAAACGCAGAAAGCAGAGGCTTTCATTGCCAACTTCGTGAAGTATTATGGCCAACACCAGCCAAACAAAAACCAGCAGCACATGCCCACATCCATGTCAAGGTAATGACTTGGATGTCACTTATACCAGCTGCATCTTAAATAACAGTGTCTTCTTGACAAAATTTTTATGAAACATTACTGGTACAAATTTAGTCTTAGAGTAGTTTTCCCAAATCTAGTCTCTTAGCTAAGATTTGTACTGTCTTGGACACCCAATGTGTGCTAATGTCAACCATTTCTTGCACCACAAAATAACAATCACAATGTTACTAGAAAAGGCAACAGTTGCACCCACCCCCCATTACATGCACATCATTATTATTTCTTTAATTCTGGAGAAAGATTAAGGAAGAGTGACAGGCCACAGATTTAAGCTCCATGAGTCCAATAAAAGTGTAAACTTGAAGTGATCCTCTATAATTAAAACCCTTGGACAAATATGCCTTCGATGATCATGTAACACCGTTTGTATTCATTCACCTAGCATTGTTATTTATACATGTTTTGCAAGCCAAGACAAAGATGATTGAATGTCAAGCTTTCACCTTATTAGGAAAGATGTGTGGATACGCTACAAGCGACAACAAGAGACAAGAGAAGATGAGACCATACAAAGAAGTACCTTCTACAGGCTCCTCAGGAAGAGATTCTCATCTGTGAAGTTTCCCAAGGTGATTAAATGAACATTGTAATAGACACATGGATATTATTTTGAATCTTTCTCACTGTGTTGATATACCAGTTTATGCTAGCTGTAAGTTCTAAAATCTCTAATCAAGGTTTAAATAATATTATACTAATTAAAAAACAACACAGCAATCATCATCATCATCATACATCCAAACTTTAGTTCGGTGAGGAACAGCAATACTTGCAAGAAATCTCCATCATTCTTACTATTGACATCTATGATTAGTATACTCTACCCTTGACAACATGGAAAATTGTTTAAAATGTATTCCATTGCTGTTTAGGAATCAAGGCATGGGCATTGCAAGGACTGCAATATGATTCGAGACCAGTGTCGCCATGCAAGATCAGATAGTGAAGTGGCGGAAGTAAACTTTCACAGGGACAGCCATGCAAGTAACTACAAGTAAGAGACTTTGATGGATTATCAGTAAATTGAATGCACATTGTGATATGATTCTCATGAATTGCTTACTCTATTACATTCCATTGAAGAATGAACTTCTTCTCTTACACAGAGGCACAGCACCACCTGTATTTGACAATCTATGACAATTACTGTGTATCTGTAGGTAAAATAATATCACTGTTATGTGTACTTGATTTTGTCTGCCGGCTTAATTAGTGGATAGTACATGCATTTGTACAAGTACCTCTGGTTATGAATTATACTTATAATTTATATTTATCTCCTGATAAAAGCCTGATATTAAATCATAGTGTCACTTGATTTGGGTTAGCCTCAGAGTCTGATAGACTTCAGAGTACAAAGAAACCAGTCTATGGCCATTCCACTGGCCAGGCCAATTCCCAAGAGGAATTTCCCTTTCCTGCTGGCTGCTGTCATGAGTGCTTGGCCCAAGGTACATGTACCTGTGAGAGGTCAGAGATATAATCTCCTTTCAACTAGGCTGTCATGGATTGCAAATGAGCTATATTTGAAACCTTGTACCTTGTTCTCGGAACTAAATGTTCATGGTGGTGGCAGGTGCTTGTAAAGAAGTTGACAAATTATTTGTTATCTGTAATCATGATAAGTTCACTTTACAGGTGTCACCGTGAAAACCGTGAACATGATAAATTTGTAGGGTAAAAAAATCAGGAATTCCAGTATGTACCGGTCGGGACACCGATATCGAATGTAGATATATCATAAAAAATTGCCCACGTATGTTATAAAAAATATAAAGGTCTCAGCACAATTAAGCTCCCTTGGTGTAAAGTTTTTTTATTCAGGGCAGTTTCTTCACCTATGGCAAATTTAATGTGATAAACATGACGAATAGCTATCTCTAATGGCTGACATTCTGCTCTACATGCAACTCCTCCAGCCTTGTCAAGTACCACATGTGAGGCCGGATTTAAACGGTAGTGGTCAATACAAGGTCCAGGCGAGTCTGACCCATATTTCAAACTGAAAAGTGCAACTTATTGCAAGGAATGCCCACACAAACCTAATGATCTCAGAGAGGAACTACAGTTGACGAAGAGAAACTCTAGTTTTGGGAGACCTTAAGCCAAGCCTTCTTACCCTGCCTGAGAGCCTGATGAGTGTAGTAACTTTTTCAGAAGGCCCTTGGATAGATATTTTTGAGATCGGGCTGAGGACTGGTATCCAGGCTACGACCCTCCGAATAACTATGCTGGCTCCCTGGGAAGTAAGCTGCCATACAGATAATTTCGCTGATGGTGGAACCCCAGGCTAAAATCATACGATCATCTCCCTCATTCACCAGAGCAACTTTGTTTTTTCTAGGCGCTAGGCGGGGCATCTGCCATGATTGTATTCTTAGGTCCCCAGAATACTTGAGCTGTTTTATATTACGCGGAATTATTTGAGTACTAAAACTATGCATTCAGGCTGATGTAATGTCCGAAACGTTGATGAAAAAAGTAAAATGAAACAAAAAAGTAACCTTGCTGCAGCAATAGCTGTGAACCAAAGTAGAATCACTTAGGACACAACAGCCAATGAAAGGTCTTTGTAATCAGTCACTGCTAGAGCAGAGTAGTGGCTGGACAGAAGCTAGCCTGAATCTGCCTACAAATGAGTAGCATATCAATTATCCATGCACTACATGCAAGAGGCCAAACATTTGACACAGCCCTGTTTTTTTACTTCTTTTTCAACATATTGTGCTAGTAAGTTGTCTTTTGTTGAATACAAAGTACCTCTTCATAACAGGCCAATCTATATATAAAAAGAGAACTCAAAACATAAGCAACAAATTGCCCCAAATTGCCCCAAGCTACAAGTGGAGTACCATGACAGTAACACATGACTTGGTCCAACAGGTCACCTGATACAGGTTCTAACTGTGTGTTCTGGTTTCACCCTCCCTGCCCTCTTGCCCAGAGGAATCTCCACTCTTAGCATTCTGTGTACTAAACTCCATGCTACAGGCAAAATAGGACTGTCATGCGTGTACATTGTATATATATATATATATATATATATATATATATATATATATATATATATATATATAATGCGCATCGGTGGCACTGCTTGTATTCCAGGCAGCCTGGTATGCTCATAGGCATTAGTCATGGCCCCACTCCCTACAACAACACAACACAACACAGAGTCCTGTTATATTGAGGTCAGTGACCCCTGTAGTGGGACTGGTTCCTCTCATCCTGCCCTGTAAAAAAGTCTAGATTTGTCGCCATTTACTTAAGAACCAGTTACATCTGTTCAATACAAATTTAATATGTAATCTTCACTAAGTTTGTATCAGAAAGTCTAGCTCAGCCAAAAAAGATGTTGAAATGTTGAAATGACTGTGTTACAATAATGTATAGAAATCTGCACACATGTACCCCATGTAATGCAGAGTGTTTTCCCAATTACACGGTACATTTGTCAGGACCTACTAGGCTAAAATGCCAAACAGACAAGAAGACCTGGACATATAGCTGACAGCTATGGGTGGAGAAATGGTCATGGATAATTAGCTAGGCTAAAGAGCAGTCAGTGGTCTGCCTGCAGCCTGCCCATCTGTCTGTAGGGGGTCTTAATGAGAGAATTTGAAAGTCAGGATCTTCCTATTTATTTTTGCTAAATTCAAATACATACAAAATTTACCTACATATAACTTTGAATCATGGGGGATAAAGTACATTGTATATAATGTGCCATTCCCTATATCTATAAATTCCAGGAAGTAAAATAGCTTGCCTATGTCTTACCAAAAAAGAGCATTCAGACCCTCCCATAGTCCCTCATGACTGCAGCTCTGGGATGTGTGACAGGCAGGCAAAGACATGTGGATGTCTAATGTTAGAAACTGATTGGAGCCTGTTACAAGATGTTAAAGGCTTGCATGAGGCATATAGTGATCTGTAGTTATATGTTAAAGAAAATGGTAACTAAATAAAATAGCCAGAATGACAATGGAGGCCACTCATGATCAAAAAGCACAACATTACAGCATGTCCTGAGCACTAGATATCAAAATAGGGAGTTGCACTGTGTGTACAGTGAAGAAACTCCCTATGGGGCCCATCACTGAACTTCATTTCCCCCTGGCAACAAACAAAATGAAGCACAGCTTCTTGAGTTTTGCTTTCACCCCACACACACAGTTCACCTTTTTTTGGCAAACGTAATGAAAAATAAAATGAGTCATATGTCCTAGCTGGATTGAAAGACTGAGTATGACGTTATTGTGTATGAAGGGGAGTTTTATGGATGAATACATGTAGTTTGTGATCTTAGACTATTTTAAGGGAGAGAAATGTACAAGATCATTAAAACTAAATTGTTGACTTCTGGTACCTCTTTTCTAGCATACTGAATTATTACAGATTCATTGAACAAAATTAAGCACTTTCTTACTAGCACTTTCTCTCTGTTTGGAACTTTTTTACTGAGATACTAAGCTTTGACAACAGTAATTTTCCACACATGGGATTACAAACATTTTTTTTCCACAGGGGAGCAAGACAGAAATATTACAAACACAATCAGAAGGCCATCGACTCGCCAGACAAGTACATAAGCTTAATGATGGATGGCATGGACCAGAAATCTACACGTGTCCCCCATTTCGGGAAAGGCACAAAGGTAATTATATTATATGTTAATAATATGACAGATAAAATGGTAACTATTAGTAAGGAAAAACAACCATGTGTACCCAGTTGTAACCAAATATTACTGGTCTTCCAAAAGGCAACCTGTAACAAAATGATTGTGTTGTGTTGTAAGCCATGCACATGTGTTGTCTTGAAGTATTGTATTCTAAATATAGCGATAGTTTTTGCCAATTAATGCTTTAAGCTGTATGATCAAGGTGATAGTGTTAGTAACAGTCTCAGATTAATCATAACAGGTCCTGATGCAACTTAAATGCTGTTTAGATTCAACTAGCATGGTTCGAAATCATTGACATGGCTTGAAATGATAAACATCATTTTTGATTGATTCATTTATTCTTACAAAAATACATTGTCAATCTTTCCTTTTTCAGGACACCATCAAAGTGACACCACTGCCTCTCTACCTGGTTGGGGTCTTGTTGGCATCCCCCGCATTACTTTTTGTATTCTTGGATGCCAACTTGTTCCCACATGGTAGCAATCTAAGCGTGACATGCCTCAGTATGACCTTCCTGAAGATGCTACAAAGTGGCATTCGCCTGGGGACAACATTGTACATCCAAATGGATAATTGCTATCGTGAATGTAAGAGCAAGTACATACTGTTCTTTTGCTGGCTGTTGGTCAAGAGGAAGATTTTTAAGAAGGCAAGTAGATTATAGGAAATGCTTATACATCATCATCGTACAAATGTACATGTAATAATACAGGCACACAGTAGGCATTAGGCCACAGCAAGTAAATTTTATGGATGACATCCTGTGCAGACTGCAAAAATAGTGCGATAGGGCGAGAAAAAAAAACAAGATGGGTGAAAAAAAAAAGATGGCTACATTTTCAAAAATAGGCACCATAAAGTTGTGATGACTGTTGTAAAAAGAATTAAAGGGACAAAACATGGTATCAGAGCCAACAAGGCATTCATTCCTGTATTCAAGAGATGAACTGATGTGGTAAAATTGACACTAGTGTGGTAGACTGGCATCACAAACAAAGTTGGTAACCACACTCATAGCTTCCATATTCGTGTCACTTTTACAACTATCCAATAACTTTCATTTCTACAACTACAGTCCTGGGTACCTCGCAAGTGTCACTTCTACACATACAATTATTAGGCTACAACACAATCTATTTGCTTATTTTGGTACTTTATTGTCATGTTGACCATCCCTGCAGAAGAAAAAAATTCTTGTTTTTTTTTTCTGAAATCAGGGAAAATTAATGCACGTGCGGATGTCATCCATAAAATTTACTTGCTGTGGCCTTATTAGATATGCAAATTCATTTAATGATAATTGCTGCATGTAAGTGTGATCAAAGCATGATTTGATTAACATAAAAGAAGGATGATACAAAATACACCTATGGGGCCATCATCTTTGTGAATATTATAGGATTTAGCATTCATCACAATTGAATTATTGATTACTTGTTTCTTAATTTACAACAGGTAAAGGTTTCTTACATGATGGTCGGACACACACATGATAAGATTGACCAGCGTTTCAGTGTGCTCACACGAAGCCTGGAGGGCAAGAATATTACAACTGTTCCGAAGCTGTGCCAAGAGATTCAGAATACCTTCAAAGAGGTAGAAGGTAAGCAAAGAGTGTTTTGTTCCTGCAAGATTATGAAGTATGTTATTTACAATACATTTAATTATCTACATCTCTTTTCAAGTGTTAGTTATCACTGCATGAAATGTCATTAGATCCTGACGAATACGAGACTCCATTTCTATAACCCTAACTTAGTGGACCACACAGCTACTACAAAGAGCAGGGAAGTAGTGCACTGGTACAGTGGTAGTGGTGTGTGTTCGACTTGTGTGAATGTTAAGCAGGGTACCATTATCAAATTTTTTGGAAAGAATAGGCCAGCAAATTGAACCCATGACCTACTGAATACTGATCACACTTAGTAGTATCTTGAAGGCTCTTGTAGAAAGGTAAACAAAAGATGACTTATCATATTCATTTCTTCCATGTACAGGTACAGGAGGCCCAACAGTCATTGAGGAGCTGTTTGATGTGTCGTCCTGGATGGATGGATATCTTTGTGGATACCACAACCACACAGAGCCTCGAGCCTTCCTGTTCAAACTAGGGCCTGATGGGAATTCTGTACTCCAGTTCTACAGAATGCACTCGAACCAACACAAAAACTGGACCATCCTACCCAACTTTTTGAAGAACGAACCCCCAGTCACATCCATTCCACAGGTACATTAAACCAAATTAATATTTTACTTCTACATGATTTTCTTTTTTCTCGTTAAATTTTCAAATTATTGTCATCACAAATGAGTAAAGTTTGCATATTTGTCATCAAATTTGATCCTGAGTGCTTACACTTTGTTTACAGCTCTTGGCACCTGACTTTGGCCGCCAGGATTTAAAACAACTGAGAACGGATTTGGAAAAATGTATCGCTGAGCTAGAAATAGATGACCCAGAGAACATTTACGAATGGAGGCGATTTTTCCAAAGACGCCAGGCGTTAGAAGACAAATGGTCTAGGAGGCAGCAGCCAAGAACAACATGGCCACTGAAGCAATTGCAGGTAAAGTTTGATGTTTTTAATTATAAATGTACATGTCAAACACTTTCATCATGCAGACTCTAGTACCTGGTAATCATCTATTCTGTTTATCTTTAAGCCTAAACACACACTGTCGGGTTTATACAGCACAGTAGCTATAGGTCAATGCTACATGCATAAGACTGTGGTGTAAGCCTTTCTCCACTCTATTCTTTCATATCTTTTGGATGAAGTGTCTTGGGTTCCTAATGACATGCTCA
This sequence comes from Branchiostoma floridae, assembly GCF_000003815.2. NCBI lineage: Eukaryota > Metazoa > Chordata > Leptocardii > Amphioxiformes > Branchiostomatidae > Branchiostoma > Branchiostoma floridae. The sequence continues at coordinate 6,635,520 of NC_049994.1, read as the reverse complement.
AAGTGCAAATTTCCTAAAACATGTGAATCTTGGCTTTCTGTCCAATCTGAGAGAACATCCATACCTGAAGCTAGCTTTTTATCTTTAACTGATTCTAGTGAGGAAATTTTTGTAACAGTTGAGTCTAGCGGTAGGATTTGGGCAGTTATCTATACGTCAATATGACGTGTCTATGCTATTACACTCTCACAATAAGCCAAGGACCAAGGTTTGGTATACAGTTTGATGTGACCTTTATTACTACGACTCGATGATACATAGAAAAATGAACGGATACAAGTAATGCAATATGCGATACCTGGACAGGAGTTGGGAGAAGATGATGCTAAGCTAAACCAGTGATAGACTACGATGGATGGAAGATGTTGTTTCTCGGAGTCTGCTTCAAAAGTTTTTATTCTCTAGGGCCCTACAGCGCATGATGTATCTTTAATTAGAGGCAGAACTTGAGCGAGCACGGCAGGGCATGGCCAAGTTGACGTTAGGGCGCGCCCAGGGCCACGTGGTCTCACCACGTGACCCTGGACCGCCCGACTCAATGTCAGACCTGCTACACTTTCCAAACGGCACAACATTGGGGCCTGATAGAGATTTGAACCCAGAGCCTTTATAATGGTATTATGATCATTATTCAACAGCCCTAAATTTAAAAAAAAAAAGCCATCTTACCATGATCATATTTGTCATAATCACATAACTGCAAGAAAACTTGACTTGGCTATAGAAATTGTCAATTTGTATCAGCTACAACAAGACTTAGTATAAAAATAAACCTTTCTTGACTTTTAAAACTCACTAGGCAGCAATCCAGCGTCAGAGACCGACAGTATCTCAGCCAAGCTTGGTGAGGGACATTCTACGGGCCAGGATGGAAGCCGAGGCAGAACATGTTGAGGTAAAACACTTAAAAATTCAAACTAAGGCTCATTGTACAAGTAGCCTTTGTGGAAACAGATAAATAAAGTTTCGGAATGCTATACCCCTTGTCCTTTGGAGCCTAACAATTGTTAGTTTTCAAATAGCACTAGCTTACCTTTATCCACAGGGTAACCTATATCCGTTGTTTTAAAAAAATGGTATTTAGGGATACTAAGTCGATGGACGGTGGTTTTAATTTGCTATATTTTGAAGATATTACAATTTGAAACCACTGCCCTTCGTCTTGATATCCCTAAATACATATTTTTCAAGACAACAGATATAGGCTACCCCGCAGAAAAAGGTGAACTAGCATTACATGATGGCTGTATGTGGCTCCCATGTTTTATGGGTTTGGGGTATTTCTCAACTAAAAGTAGCATACCACAGCAAAGCGCACTTAATGTAGAAATAGATCTGCAGCAGCAGCACAAAAGAAGTCTAACTCAATTTTTTACGGAATCTGATGAAGCAATCAGATCTGAGGGTTAAATTGGCAAAGGAACTCCACAGGACAAGGGTTAAAAATGAGATGTCATGAGCATTTGATTGTCTTTGAGATTACAATATTATATAGTGCACACTCGTGCTCAAGCTACTAAACCGATCACTTATATTCAACATCAGATATTACCTGACTGTGCAGTTTACATCATTTTACATTACCTGTATCTGTGCATTTAAGTGCATTAACTTGATATAGTTGTTTCTTAGTAAACACTAAGATAAAATGTTTTGAATTATTAAAATTTTCAATGTACTTTTAATTGTTGTTATTGTATTACTAAACTATTTATACAAAAAATATGATTATCATTGTAATTTGGTTTCATCTTAGGTATACACTGGATACTACAAAGGTGCCAAAAAACCAGTCGCAAAGAGCAGAGCAAAGGCGCTGGAGAAGGAATATACCTCAAGAGCATTAGATAATGACTGAACATTATTTTGGCAGGGATTCCAAACAAGACTTGGGTAAAAGGTACATTGTACATTGTAGTTGAGTTCAATATACTGTAGTTGAATGCTTTTTCTTAGTAGTTCTATAACATGGGGAGTTTTTCTCTCAGGAAACAAATGTCTGGTTACGTTTTTACATAATGTATATCATATATACATGATGTATGTTTTATGTGTTTTCACAAGGAAAGGCCATGGTTAGTAATGATTTAGTTGTTTGGTTTGTGTACCTAAGTATCCACCAGTAAGAATGATAATAGTATTGTGAAGTCTGGGTGGTATGTCCCTCAGTCTATAAAGTTTGTAGTAATTGTTAAGCTTTTAAAACATATTTGTGTGTGACAAAGCATTTTACAGGTGCATTTTATGGGATGAGAAAGTGTTTTAATCACAAGTTTTCTAAACATCAGTCATTATCTACAGATAGTCTGTTTCATTGTCTGTCAACTACTGTAACAGTGAACACGTTAAATGTTAGAAACATAAGTTTGTAAGACCAAAGAAAGTGCCTGAGCATGATGCCAAATAAAACTTCTGTCTACACAAGGAATCTCTGTCCCTTTTGTTAAGTACATTTTGTAAAGTTTGAAATAAGTGTGAGGACTTTTCCACATATGTCAGTTATTGAGTAGGTGTGCCACATCTACTTGTACTAGCATGTCACCCTTCAGGAGAAGATGACTGTGGACAGTGTCAAAGGCTTTAAATAGACAAATTGAACATGTAATATCGCAGGAAAAAGTCAACATACATGTATAAGTTATTTGCTTGTACTAGTGTTAGGCAAAATGGAGAACTTCTGATCAGGTGATTACCATGCGTATATATTACTAAAAATTGTTTATCGATACAAAACAATAACTTCTGTCTTAGCCCATCTTAGCCAGTGTGTAATTGCTGAGACTGTGAAGGCTTTGTGCAGATAATCAATGACATGCTCTCTGTTGTACTTATCCAGTTAAAGTCACTGATATCATAGTAAATTTATGAATCAATGCAGTCAGTATCATGTTGTTTATAACAAAAAAGAAAATGTATCAGATCCCATCCTTTGCTTAAGTACTTGAAGTTGCTACAACCTTAAACTTTATGTTCTTTGTATTAAAACACTATGCATCTAAATAACATGTGGCCAGAATAAAATCATTAACCCATCTGATAAAACCATGCATTACTTCAGTGCTATAAAACTGCTGCCAGCAGTTCAATCCAAAAACTGATAGTGAATAGTTTGTAACTATTTCTCAGACCAGAAAGCATCAGATTATGCGTGCAATTGCATGAAGCCTTGTGATACTATATGTCTATAGTATAGAAGCCCAATGTAAGCCTAAATATCACCTGGTCCAGAACGTAGTATGGTATAATAATACATGTAGTACTCTAATACACAGTGGCATTGTGGGTCACAATTGGTGTTGGGCCCAGACCCCAGAGGTAACGGGTTCGAAACTGCTGCTGTGTCACCGGTCGTGCCATTGGGAAAGGCCCTTAACACGACTTTCTTATAATCACTTCACCCGGGTGAAAATGAGCTAGTACCTAGCTTCGATTAGTGACGTCCCTCAGGAATTGTTTAATGGAGGTCCCGTGTTTGAGGAGAGCCACACCTCAAGCACGTTAAAGATCCCACCACACTTATCAAAAAGGGTAGTGGGCCTTGCAGTTAATGAGCGAATTAAGGAATAGATTCTAGAGCGCTCGTTTGATGACAACAGCCCTTCCGCAAGCGGACGGAGGGTTAGTCCAGTGTTGGAACGCCTGTTCAAACTATCGCTTGAACCCATTCCATAATTCACTCATAAATGGGGACCACACAGGCCTGCATCCAAAATGTGGACGATTCCAGATGTTAAGATGGTCCGAGTTATTACGATGGTCCAGGTTCCTGCGATGGTCCGGGTTCCTGCGAACTACTTTCCGGAGGGTACCCAGGCTAGGGTACTGTGTATCAGTACAAAACCTTTATTTCATGTTGGACCGATCTGTACCTGGCCTGTACCTGGACCTGAATTTTCTATACTGATACCACCCCTAATTCAGCATCTTGTGACACCTGCAAACCTTAACGAATACTAGAATAGAAGGAACCCGGACCATCGCAGGAACCTGGACCATCGTAATAACTCGGACCATCTTAACATCTTAATAACCCGGACCATCTTAACATCTGGAATCGTCCACATTTTGGGCGCAGGCGCTGATCGGTCCCCATTTATGAGCAAATTATGGAATGGGTTCAAGCGATAGTTCGAACCGGACTAACCTGGACAGTACCTGGACCTGAATTTTCTATACCAGTACCCAACCCAAATTCAGTATCTCTCTCTTGTGTTAATTTCAGTAGATGCATGATAGGTGCCCTCACATGTTAATTTATGACATACAATGTAGTAAGTTGACATTAATGTTTAGAAAAATGCACACGATGTGTGCAGATTTCACACGATGTGTGCTGTTTACACACAATGTGTGCAGTTTTCACACGATGTGTGCAGGTTTTCACATGATGTGTGCAGTTGCACACGGTGTGTGAAGAGTGCACACACGTGTGTGTATAGTGCACACACCTGTGTGTAAAGTGCACATACATGTGTGCAAAGTACACACATCTATGTGCAAAATGCACACATCGTGTGATAGAATTTCTGTTTTTAATTGAGAACATGTTAATATTATAGCAAAACAAACACACTGTGGTTTTTACGGCTGTGGACGGCATCCCCAAGCCGCCTGTAGCTTCCAACAAGGGTTTTTGTATGTCAAGGCTGACAGATTGGTTTTAATTTTTTTTCATTACATGCAGCAAAATTACATCAATTGAAGGAAAAACGGATGCTGGCTAGAGCCCTGATTTCTACGGACTGCGTCTGGGTATCCATTGCCATGGCCAAGACCAAGTCCTGCAGGGTTTGTTCTCCGGCAGTTTTGGAAAACCCCGGACCCCACAACAAGGGCAAATGCCGTGTGCTAGAGAAGACTCCCTTGTCAGATGTGGAGTACAGTTCGATGCGCCATGACGAGGACACAAAGCGTTCCTTGCCACAAGGTCATTCAGCACCAGATACTGAGTTGAGGCTGAATCTCCACAAACTTCTAATTACATGTTTCTGATAGACTTCCTCCTGATTGATTCCTCATGGACTGATTATTCCACAGTTCTCAAAAGTGGGACCAGGGTTGTATCCAGTGCCTGTTCTTCAGTCCTTTGACAGAACTTTGCAGCTGGGGTCAGAAAAAACTTTTGCCCATTCCGTCCTATGTGATGGACAATGTAATAATTGTAAAGATATTAAAAAACCGTCTCCCTTGTGTAATTTTTCACCAACGAAAACAGATGCCATTGAACAGCTTAGTCTACCAGCAAAATTTACACCTCAGAATGCAGGAAGTAGCGTTTTGGAGGGTCTAGATTTCAACATTTCCGGGGGTCACTTGACAGGATTAAAAATTGAGGGGATAGAAAATGATGTCAGGCTGAGGCTGGCTACAACCCTAAGTGGGACCCATGGTGAGAAGATTTCATTGAGGGCTGCAGCTGCCATGTCTCTGTTTGTGCATCCTTGAGAGTTCTCTACTAGACTAATTTCATGACTTGAGGTTGTATTAGCCAGGAATACAGACTCTTTTGCTTTCTACTATCAGCTTGTTGAAGCATAATTTTTTTCGAAAGTCACATAGAGACTATATTAAAGATTATTATTTGATTTTATTGATTTGACATTTGTCTGTGCAGTATCAAAGCTTCTGTAAAATGTACTTTGTCTTCAGGCAACTCTTTATCTTCATGGCTACCTTGTTTACGAAGGACCATTGGGTCAAAACGTGTTTTAGCGAAAGAGCTGTGTGCTCACAGCAAAGGGGCTGCCTGCTCGGCGAAAGAGCTGTGCGCTCACAGCAAAGGGGCTGCGTGCTCGGTGAAGGAGCTCTGTGTTCACAGCAAAGGGGCTGCGTGCTCGGCGAAGGAGCTGTGTGCACCAGGCTGAAGTTAGCCGCCGATTGGTACCCGCCGATCCAGCCGCCGATTCGTCATTTATAGACAAAACAAAGCATCATTCAAAGAAACTAAAAATTCGTGATATCCTTTAAAAGCTCATGAACTGCTCGATGTTGTCTATTACCACCCAATATACATGTATGTAACTGATCCGTTATATATAATAACAGAAAGTATTATATCAGCGATTAAGCGCAAATAATAGGCCCATCGGCGGCCAACTTCAGCCTGGTCTAAAATCGGCTGCCATACGGCTTGTAGAGCAATCTGCTACTTATCTAAACGTGGCCCGTGAATTTTAAGACGAATTTATATAGCGCATACCCTAACGTATTCAGAACAAATATCAAATATTACGGGCCGGATTTAATTAATGAACTAGAGGGGAATTAACTCATAGGAAATACCCAAGCAAAGGGGGGCTAAAATCGGCTGCCAAACAGCTTGTAGGGCAATCTGCTATGTATCTAAACGTGACCCCTTAACATTTAAGAGGAACTTATAGCTTATATACTAAATGAACTAGAGCTCAGTGCCGATTTCTTATAGACCAAACTGCTTCAACTCAATTAGCTCCCCTCTAGTTCATCAATTAAATCCGGCCCGTAAGATTTGATACTTTTATTGAATACGTTGGGGTATAAGCTATCTAAATTCGTCTTAAAAGTTCACGGACCACGTTCAGATAAGTAGCAGATTGCTCTTCAAGCCGTATAGCAGCGTATTTTAGCGCCCCCTTTGTTTTGGTATTTCCTATTAGTTAATTCCCCCCTAGTTCATTAATTAAATTCGGCCCGTAACATTTGATATTTGTTTTGAATACGTTAGGGTATGCGCTATCTAAATTCGTCTTAAAATTCACGGGCCACGTTTAGATAAGTAGCAGATTGCTCTACAAGCCGTAAACGGGCAGCCGATTTTAGACCAGGCGGGAGTTGGCCGCCCAATTGAGTCTATTATTTGTGCTTAATCGTTGATATACTACTTTCTGTTATTACTTATGTTTATATATACATATACCGGTAATAATAGACAACATGCAGCAGTTTTTGATATCCATTTAAGCTTTTAAAGGAAATTAGGAATTTTGGAATGGGATGCTATGTTTTGTCTAATGACGAATCGGCGGCTGGATCTGCGGCTACCAATCAGCGGCCATTTGTCTAATGACGAATCGGCGGCTGGATCTGCGGCTACCAATCAGCGGCCAGCTTCAGCCTGGTGTAACAGCCCCTTCGCTGTGAGCACACTGCGGAGCTAAGTTCGCCGAGCACACAGCCCCTTTCCTGTGAGGCACAGCTCCTTTGCTGTGAGCACACAGCTTTTTCTCTGTGAGCACACAGCTCTTTCTCTGTGAGCACACAGGTACTTCGCCGAGCACACAGCCCTTTCGCTGTGAGCACACAGCTCGTTCACCGAGCACGCAGCCCCTTTGCTGTGAGCACACAGCTCGTTCGCCGAGCACGCAGCCCATTCGCTGTGAGCACACAGCTCTTTCGCTAAAACACGTTTTGACCCAATGGTCCATTGTACTTGTTCCCCCAACGACATGGAGGTCAAGGGACTAGGTAGGTAGGTAGGTAGGTATCTTTGTTTGTTATATTTTAAACAGGATACAACATGTCTGTATGATAGCCACCAGCATATACATACTAAAATCAAGAAATTGAATTGTTTACCTAAAAAAATCAAGAAAATAAAAGACATTACCAAATGCAAGGAGCGCTTAGAATGTAGGTATAGAATAATAGATATCTTGAACATTTGAATTTCCTGCTACACAGAGCCATTAAAAGACATCTACCAATCAGAAGGCTTGTAAGAGAGAGAGAGAGAGAAATGGTTTATTATTGCCATTGACATTAAAAAACACTTGCAGCACATTTACAAATGGCTGAATTGTCGTTTTTTCACACTCAGTACTTCAACCTCTAACTCAAGTTAACACTTTTAAAATGATCGAGTCACAACATAACATCTACCGTTTACAATAACTGGTCAGTTACTATACAAAGAAAGATTCGCTAGTATTCACAAATTACCCTTAGTCTTGGTTCAGGAGCTTTACACAGTACGGTAATGTGCTATTAGCGAAACGAGCAGTTCTACACCGGAAGTGAGAGAGTTTGTCTTTGTTTCTTAGAGACCTATCATGGGTATCCCCTCGTCTAGATGGAAGCCAATAACTGAATCTTTCAGAGTTGACAAGAGTTCGTGCAAACCGTAGGCATAGATTGTCCCTTCTACAGTCCAGCCGACAAAGACCCGAAGTGTTCAGTGCACTGTCGTAAGTGACGTACTCCCGTCCTAGTATAATTCTCAGAGCCCTCTTCTGCACGCGTTCGACTTTCGATGACAAAACTCTGGTAAGACCGGGGTGCCAGATGACACAGGCGTACTCAAGAAGAGGCCGCACGAAACCGATGTAGACGAGTACAAGGTCACTTATGTCCAGTCCGTGTTTCTTCAGGTTTCTTATCATATAGAGTCTCTTACTCCCTTCGGTGACGATTGAGGTCACATGTTGAGTCCATTTGAGGTTGTTCTGGAGGATAAGTCCCAGGACACGTGCTGCCTGGACAACCTGTAGTTGGGTTGGCCCAACAGTGATTGCTGGCGGCGGTGGAGGATTTCTCATGAAGCAAAACACCATCACCATGCACTTAGACGGGTTCAGGGCCATGAAGTTAGTATCAGTCCAACGTGTCAGGCCATTGATGTCGTCCTGAATCCTTGGTGCCGCAGACACATGTCGTGATTCGGAGACAGACATGTCATCGACATACTTAAACCCATCTGAAGACGTTTCGTGACTTGTAACTTCAAGGCATTCCACCAATCACGAGCAGTGTATCATCCGGTGTGTAGGTTACACTCTACTGTGTTTGCATTTCATCCACTGTCTCTGACAGGTGGTGTGACGGACGGTGCTGTCACCGTTCCCATGGCAACGTGATGTATCTGAGTCTCCATAATTACTACGCTTACCGAAAGTTTATCCACTGTCTTCCTTATCACAACTGTCGGAGCCGGGATGGCTGGGAAGAAAAGAGGCAATGCCTTCACTAATTTGTTTTGAAAAAGGCAGACTGCTGTGTTAAAGGCAATTAGACTGTTCGTCACTCTGGGAGAGACCCAACCTAAAGCTAACATCTCCTCTAATCCGTACGGATTTCATGCCTGGATGAATTGTTGGCAGCAAAAATGATTCCGACCATTTTTCATGGGCTATAACGTTACTTAATTGCCAGAAGATAAATAGAGACTGTCACACTGTCAAGGCTTGTTAGGAAAGAGTAAAACAATAATCCAGTCAAGGTAAATGTGTTAAAAAATTTGCAAATTAGTAGTTCTATTCAACAAGCAACCACTGTTCAATAAGTTAGCAACCCAACCAATGAATCAGTAAACCAGCAACTATCTACTAGAGTCAAACTGAGAATCAAGCTCTCATGTCAACCATTGAGCCAAACAGCCAAGATATCATTAACCAAATCAACCATCCTGAGCCAACCAACCTCCAAAGCACTTACCCCACCAACCCCTAATCCTGAACCAAATAACCAACCAACTAAACCAACCAACCAATTAACCAAACTACCAACTGACTAATCAACCTACCGACCAACCAATTAACCGTCCAGTTAACCAACCAACTAACCAATAATCCAACCAATCAGCCAACCAACCAACAAACAAACCAATACACAGCCACCCAACCAGCTTTCAGAACTTTCAATCAACAACCCAAGCTGCACAGTAATCCTCCTTATTCACAGGCATCTACTGAAAGGGAAAATTTCCACACGACTGCTCCCAACAGGACCCATCCATGTCGTCTTCTCAAGGGGAAAAATGAATCCCCGATTAACTCAGGGTACAGCCGGAATACCAATGGACCTTGTTGTACATGTATGTATTCCGCAACTTGGGATTGCGCTTCTCTAAATGCCCTTAACCCATGACACGCCGACAATTCTGGTGCTATAAATAGTTGAGCAGCCGCTGATCGATTTTCTGTCCCCAGTTGTTAAGGTTGGACTGCTGAACATGGAAGTCAAATTCATGCAGAGAGTGAAAGGTCAGAGAATTTTTCACCGAGATAAAGATAGAAAGTGCATGCCAGGTCCTGCGTGGTGGTCCCAAGAGTTATACTGGTTTGAAAGTTGCAGGAAGTTAGGTGGTCACAGAAAATCATATTAGTAAGGTTAGAGCAGTGTTCTAGCCAGCCTGAAATTTTTTTCTGTCCCATGGATTTTGATTGGAAAACTGTCAAAGGTGCGACAATCCTAGGGGGTCTGGGGCATGCTCCCCTGGGAAAAATTTGAAAGAAAGTCCCTCTGAAACACTATTTCTTTTATTTTGAGAGGCAAATTTTGCTAGACCAAGCTTGGTTCAATCAATATCATTACATGTCGATTTTTGTCCATCACGGAACGGAATGGACAAAATTTTTTTTCTGTTCCCAGCATAAAAATTCTGTCACAGGACGAAAGGACGGATGCTGGCTAGAACCATGGGGTAGAGTGAGTTATTCTTTAAAAGAATGGATAAGAAATGATCATGGTATCTTGATACCTTCATGAATTTTCAGCCCACCACCCTGGGAACTTTGCAGATGAAAACACATCTCCACAATAATCCCTTATTCAGCACCAAGGAAAGAAAGCTATTTAGACAAAATGAAGCTTCCTTTAAACAGGTTCGTAGGGCCTGATGTTACCATCACGAAGATGAAGAGTGTCCACATTTCTTCTCCCTAAGTCAGAAACATCAAGCTTAGGCAAGCTTGACTTCACTGACTCAATAGGTGAAGCAGGTATTACGAGGCTGCTTGGGAAATTTCCTTCCCCATTTTTGGCTGGAATCATTTGATCCACTCACACCGAGAAGGTCCCCTACTCTTTTTACACATGGGTTGTTGGAGGCTGGGGGCTTGCCCATCTTATTTATAGCCAGGGACCTCAACTTCCGCCCTTATGGGGTTATCTGGGGATAGTGGCAATGTAGACGTAGAATGTAGTTCTCCATGACCATTCTTGGTTTGTCCCTGAGGCAATCCCTCCCTTATATTTCTTGGTCTGTCCCCGATGTCTGGTGATGAAGTACTTTGCTGTGCAGACAGGAATTGCTACTTTACAACTAGGCAGAGAAATCAACAGGATCTTTGAGTATATTCAGCTGGGGAAGATTAGGGGCTATATGTGAAATATGATACATTAATCAAACGTCTCTTCACTATATGAGCGATAGATCGTAAGGATGGATGTAAGCACTCTATTATAAACCTGATGTTTCTGAAAGGCTCCTGAGGCAGATGAGCTCAGATGTTCAAATGTGTATCTGTGCTTGCATATAGCATAGCCCATAGACATCCAATTGCATAATTTTACAGGTTCTGTGATTAGTAATAGGGGTGGGTACTGGTACGGTTCTTTTGTTGGACCAGTACAGAAAAACCGGACCTAAAAAATCAGAGGACCGGATGTTGGCGAGATTTGAAAATGAACAGATTATATACCAACAGGACACAGGGCTTATAGGTCCACAAAAAAACCCAGAGCAAATCAGAGGAAAGATGATGGTCATTATTACCGAGTTTTTAAAGTCAAACTTGGTCGAAAACAGAGACAGTTAAGTGTTGTTCATATGAAGACAGGATTTTAAGTGCCAACGGACGTCGGATACGCCATCAAATCATTTGTAGCAAAATGTTCCATTGTTTTGAGTATTGCATATTCCAGGTTCAGGTTCAAACCTGGACCTGATCGTCTGGACCTGGACCGTACCTTTACCTGAATTTTCTGTACCGGTACCCACCCAAAGCAAAGATGTGTGTAGGCCTCTTGAAGGGGAAGAACTGTATCCTCTACAATTAGCATGCATGGTGCAAACCAGGATATGGCAAGAAGAATGCTTACACACTAAAGCATGGTGCATGCCCTGTTGAGCTGCAAAAATAGACGCTTCAATCTTTGCATCCCGACCTTCACATTTTACACAATGTCATTTGTTAAACCCAAGCTCCTGCTTTATTTGAACAGACACTAGAGGCACAATATGTGAAAGCAATATGGCCTTTAAAATTACAAAGTACGCACTCTTGACTAGTGACAATGAGTAAACAAAAGATATAGTTTGAAAAGGTCACAGCATAATGGCTAATGATGCAGAAAGGCCAGAATACCTTAATCTTAGGGAGGCAAAGTGAGAGACATATTTTTCTACTTGGGTCATTGACTTAGCATGATGCAAGGCAATTATGATACATTCAACTGAAAGGTCTGACATTCCCATTTACTAAATGGATTTAAAAACATTCACTGGATAACTAGTTATGGAAAATCTGTAACTGCAAAAACACAAACACACAGCAAATACACTTTTTGTACAATGCCTTCCTATGAATAAGTAGACACATCCATTGACTGCATGACCTGGACTGTAATGTCTGATTTATGACTAGTTGTACCACCTCTGATCGCTACTTCCTGCTACTCAATGCAATTGCAGTCATCTTCCCACTCACTAACTTCCTGGGGCCACTCTACTGACAGTGTACTCAAACCCAAAAAGTTATAGAGTTTCGAAATAGCTTTGAGACTAGAGTAGGCACATTTTATTCTGTTCTACACAATGTCTTCTTTCATGTTATCTGCAATGAGCCCTCGAACATGAATTCACAATAAACTATTACTATTCAAATAGCTGTTACCACAAACCAACACAGATACACAGGGAACAAAGACTCCTTAAACAGATTGTGTTATAGGAATGAAAAAGTCAGTTAGAGAAAGTTACAGAGTGATGCATGTTAGATGATGACCAGCTAACTATTTTGAAGTAGCCTCCTCCAGACTCCATGACTGGGCAGTGCCTTGGGAGCTTTTAGGGCAGCCAGCCTGGCTGATCCTACCAGGGCTATCACAAACGATCTATCAGGAATGACTAAGATAATGACGATCATCACGAGTCTTTTGAGTAGTTCCACTAAAGTTTAAACCCCTCCGTGTCCCAGAAATGTCAACATGAAACCCTGATGGTTAACGCTAGTTCACTGCTAACCTATATCCGTTGCAGGGTTCTCCCCAGAATTTTTTAGTATAGTGGAGGGGCTGGCAAAAATAACCTGAACCAACGCGGTGTGCTTTCATGAAAATGGGTTAATTTTGCAATGACAGAGGGTGTCAAATACATCTTCAAGTATATCCTCTATAAATATAGTGATTCCTTTGTTGTGAAGTGGCAACAGGACTATTGTTTTGATCATCGCCCGTTCACAAAATTTTGCAGACAATGCCAACTGGAAAAGTGATGCCACTTGGTACAAAAGTCTGCGAATTTTCATTAATTTTAGCAAAACTAACCAAGAAAATAGGGAAGAAACAGAGTTTCAAATGAAGTATAGTGGAGCTGGGCTAGGAGTATAGTGGAGGGCCTCAGTTATTCCATCCTCTGGGGAGGACTCTGCGTTGTATTTCAAAACAGGGCATTTAGGGATATTGCGTCAATGTACGATGGTTTTAAATATATTTGGTCAAATGTTGCAGTTTGTAACCACCTCTGTTGACATGATGTCCCTAAATACCTTGTTTTAAAAACAACGGATATAGGTTACCAGTTGGATAAAGGTGAACTAGTGTTATGGCTGACTTACATGACTACATCCAGTAAATGGGCCGGAAAGTGGCACAGTTGGGTAGGCCGGATCATAAACTTGATTTCAGATGATATCTCTCAAAGACCATGAATTTGATGCTAGAGTGAGAAACCAAAACATATTTACCATAATTATAGTTTGTCATATGGCTGTATTATGATACATGATCACATGGCATAAATTTGAGCACTACCACACCTAGTAAATGGACTAGAAAGTGGTACAGTTGGGTAGGCCGGATCATAAACTTGATTACAGATGACATCTTTCAAGGACCACAAATTTGATGCTAGAGTGGGCAACCAAACCAGATGTATAATAGTTTCACCTAAGGCTGTTTTATGGCATGTCCTATGTCAATATTTAAAAAAAAAAACATTGCAAATCGTCAGATATTTGAGGACATTAAAGTACGGCTATAAACTCTTGAGGTACACATTTCATGAAACAGATTCTCCTATCTCCTATTGAAGTACTGTAAATGCATTTAAGTTTGCAGTGCTGCAATTTTGTGGTAGTTTTAAGTTTGCGGTAGTACCAACCACATGTTTTTCACAACCACATTTTTTCAAGAGCCATTAAAAAACTTATAAGTCTATTTTTCCAAAGGGCTCTTGAAGAACATGTGGTCGTGAATGAAGAACCTCGTTATACAGTCATTCATCATCATAATGAAACTATTCATGGTTGTAAATGTTTTGTATATAATTATTGGATCCAACTAGCCTGGGTACAATTTGGGTAGTAGTTCATTGCTATGTTTTCTTCTGCTACCCATATGGGGAGCTGTACAATTCACTCAGAGCTCATAAGGACAGGCCATTCAACACCAAGAAGATGGAGGCCTTTTATGGTGTTGGAATGCCTGTTCGAACAAGAGCTTGAACCCATTCCTCAATTCACTCAATGTATAAAGAACAATCAGCGCCTTCATCCAAAATTTGGACAATTCCGGATGCTAGAGATGTCAAGGTTCCCCAGACAGAATAGCAGAGAAGCAACAGTGTATAATTTAACTTAACAGTTATTAATAACAAAAGTCAGAGAGAGAAGCAACTGTATGTTGTGTATGATAAACGTCAGAGCGAACTACTATCCGGATGGTACCTAGGCTAGGATCCATCAGTAGAGTTCTGAAAACAACCCCTCCCCTCATTTTAGTATTCTGTATCTGTTTCAAGGAAAGCCATTCTCCGGCCGGTAGTGGATAAAGTCAAAGGCCAATTTGGTCTGCAGCTTTCAAAGGATTTACACAAAGTGAAATAAAAAGAGGTGACTGCTTGCCTCAGACAGTTTGGAAATGACTTGCGCAATTTCACAACCTTTTGCATAACTTCAGGACCCATAAAAAGATTTTACGGATGGCTTCTTTGTTAAACTTGATGCAACAATGCAAGTAAGGATGCAAGCTTGTCTTGTCATGGATGTTGATGACATGTACATTTTTTTTACTGTCACAGCAATATTCCGTCTTTCGGCATCACTTTTACAAAGCACTCACATGAGTTTATGGTCAAAGCTCATGGCCATTTCAAGGATGCACGAGCAGTTGTAAATTATGCTCTTTGTGGAAAAGCAACTGATATCTTATGTTGGGAGCAAGCCAAAACATTCATGTGTGCACAGAAGTCACCCGTAGAATATAGATTCTGTGGATAAATGTCAGATGCATATTGTTAAGGGCTTGCTCAAGATCATCATGAAAAACTAATTTTAATCTCTTATGAGGCTAATTGTGGATCTAAATAAACTGTCACTCTCATCGGAAGTGTATATTTCCGCTCAGAAATAACCTGCCGCAAATATAGTAAAGTAATAATAACAATGTATTCAGCACCTTGGACAGCAAAAGGGGTCAAAACTCAGACTGATGACAAAGCATGACACTTTATGTTAACTTTGCTATGGCTCGTCTGGCTTTTCGCGAGGTTTTTATTACAGGGTGTCCACATTTCTTGGTGAGTCACAGTAAGTGATTATTGTAGAGGGGCCTGGGGCATCCGCCCTCCATGGTGCTGAGTTTTTGAGAATGCTAAGTTAAAATGTTTCGTTGTGAGGTATCATGAGAGGCAAAAACACTGTGAAAGAGCTGGTGGTATCCATGGTCAATCAGAATTTCATGCTTCTCAGACTCAGAGCATCTGCTCCCCAGTGTGTCCAATTTCTTGTTATTTTAGGAAAAGCATGACTTTTGTCCAGATGACACAACGACACATGCCTGGCTAGATGCCTGCAGTTCGTGTAATTCTATTAAGTGTAACATTGGGACTCCATGTTGTAACAGACTATTACCATCTCTCCACATATGGAAATATTTCTAGCCATCGCTTCAGTACTAGACTTTTCAGGAAAATAGTTGATATTCAGTATATTGTCAGTTCTTCATTTTCCCAATGCCTACTCACTATGAAATATCATAAGGACCCATGCACATGTGGCTTCTCCATTTATACTGTCCACAAGTTATATAAACAAACGTATATGATGCAAATACACATTGACACCACATCTAAAACATAACCTTCTTGAATCTTGGCAAAGGTACAAGAAAAAAGAAAAGCAAAAATTCCTCTCTTCTGGTCTCTCAATGGCTTTTTCTTCATTTATTGTTCATTGTTTCTTTCATCGTTTGCTATATGAATAATAAAACACAATTTATACTTCTTTATAATCTAACCCACTAAGTAAATGTCAGTCAGATTTCTTTGGCAGCTATCCCAGATAAATATGGGCCAGGTGCCTGCAGCGATACGGCATATACATGTCTGATATAACCAACAAATTGCATTAAGGATCTATACATCTTTCCAAGATACCAGCTTATGTGCTTTATTTAAGAGCTTCTACCCAGGCATAGGTAGGGAACAATAGTCTTAATGTTTATCCTTCATCTGCTATTGACAGATTGCTGTCATAAATGTTGAGAGTTTTACTGTATGAAATAAATTCAATTTCGAGATAAGGAGAAAATGGAGTGTTTGCGGCAGTTTTGAGTTCCCAATTGCACTGGAGTCACATTCTGCTACTGTCATGAAAACTCATTTATGGATTACCAGTTGGAAACCACCTTGGCAAGGGCACTACAGACAGACAAAACAGTCAATTACAACACCTCAATGATACTGCATACTGGATAATACATGCATGTAACGTTGGTTCACCGTTATCCGCGGGGTAAACCTTTATCCATTGTTTTCCAAAAAAGGTATCTAAGAAATTCAATATAACATCAACGGGCAGTGGTTTCAAACTGAAATATTTGTAAAACAAATTGAAACTACCGTCAAACGACTTGATATCACTAGATGCTCTGTTAAACAGTACAACGGATATAGGTTACCCCGCGGATAAAGGTGAACTTACGTTAGCACTTAGACAAGGAGGTACACACTCAGATAGAAGACAGCACAGAAATGTGAGTGGTATTGAGTCCACAGTGAAGAAGCCACTGAAACACACCCCAAACCTATTGTGGATTCATAGTAGCCCTTAAATTTTTTCTTAGAAACCACCTTCTACAAAGAACTTCAAGACAACATTTTCAGTACCAGGGATTGATCTGAATGTTTACAAAATGTATATCATAATAGGAATGCAAATAGTTAACATTAGTTCACCTTTATCCGCGAGGTAACCTATATCCGTTGTGTTGCTTAACAGGCTATGCAGGATATCAAGTCGATAGACGGTAGTTTCAAATTGTACTATTTTCAAAAAAATTATTTGAAACCATCAT
Source organism: Branchiostoma floridae (assembly GCF_000003815.2). Lineage (NCBI taxonomy): Eukaryota > Metazoa > Chordata > Leptocardii > Amphioxiformes > Branchiostomatidae > Branchiostoma > Branchiostoma floridae. The sequence continues at coordinate 6,618,249 of NC_049994.1, read as the reverse complement.
CTGTCAACTTGCTTTCCCTAAATACGTTGTTCTTAAAAAGAATGGATAAAGGTTACCCTACGGATAAAGGTGATCTAACATTATATATTATATAGGCAGCTTTTCCGTTCATTGAGTTGATTAATTCTGAAGTAATCTGTTTGAGATCACTCTTTTTAGAATGATCCAACTAGTGGCAAAACTGAGAAATAAGTTGCGTACAAAATGTATTTCTTTTGTTAAATTGGAAAAACTGATTATGTTACAACAGTATTCAATTTCAGTGTGTATGATTACAGTATACGTAGGGGAAGCTGTACTAAGTTTACACAACATGTCTCATATACACAGTCACATACAAATGTACGGGTAGGTTTGTATAAAATTATGGTTTAAATGTGCATCAACACTTCTTGTGCACAACACAAGTACAACTTATAACACATCTCAGATACAGTGTCACATACAAATCTACAGGTAGGTTTGTAATTCAAAGAGCATCATCACTTCTTGTGCACAAATTACAGATAACACGTCTGCATTCTGTGACATCAGTACTTTTTGTGCACAAGTGTGATGATGTTGCTCTGGCACTAATTAACATCACCAGTACTTGTGCACACATCTCACATTTGATGATGCACATGTATTAGGCCACACCAATTCTATTTGCTGTTTCTCCGATTTTTTTTTCAGAAAAAAATTGGGTCGGTTGGTCTAGAAAAAGGAAGAAAAAAAAACTTTTGACAAAAGTCGGGGGTAGGAGAGATCGAGGGGCTTAAACAAGTTACAGTTAATTTAGGGGGTCCCTGGTAGCAGTCCAAAGTTTTAAGAAAAAATTATAAAATCAATGTACTGTACAAAATAGGCAGGTACAGTTACTGGAATTTGAGGCCCATAGTTAATTTGTGAATTTCTCCCGAGGCTGTGAAATTTTGTCAACACAAGGTGTGACCATCAATTTCAATTTTTTTTTTTTTTCCAATTCGGAAAGACTTTGGTCAGGAAATCCGAGAAACAACAACTAAAACTGGTGTGGCCTTACTAGTGGATTTAATTGCAAGTCTGAGTATTCCAACATGGTATATGGGTTCCCCCCAAGGTAGCAAAAAGACCTGATTAATCTATAGTAAGACGACGTGGAAAACATCCACATTGACAGGCCATGCCTCATCATTATTCGCTCTGCAGTTCTCATTTTCCCGGAAATCCTTTCAGCGCCACGGCTTGGGTAATTCCAGCCCTCGTGCAAACCTAGTGCCCCCTGAAATATGGGATTCAACATCGCAGCTGTTGTGTAGAAACATTATAGATCCATAAATGTGCGCGGGCACCATTATAGGTAGCACAGGGGTCTACGCTGTGGTGACCTCTGTAAAATACACCAGTTCAGCTGAGTGTTGTAGAGGCCATTACAAATCTTGACTGACAGCAACATTCATAAGGTGGTCTACAACTACATTGTACATACAAATTAGAGGATGCAAATGAAGTAATCTATAAATTCTCACACAAATTCCAAAACAGGAGTGCTAGTCACTGATGGGAGCTTTAGTGATAAAAGAATACAGAAATTAAATACAAAGAATAAATGAATTATGAATCATAATGTTGAGCTTAACGCATCATTTACATGATTGTATACATCGCCTATCATAATTCCACCAGGTGCCATTATACCACCACCTAAAAAAAAATGTTAGTATAGAGGTCTTGCCGAGATTGTCTTGAACACCGAATGTTAACCCTCTCAGCACGAGAAGCCACTATCATGGCTTTCCCATAGGACACGAGAAGCCACGATCGTGGCTTCAGGTTTAATTCCGGCGGGAAATTCAAACTGACTACTGTGAAATGGGAAATTGGCAGAGTCTGCCAATCAGGATGCTTGTATCTTTGACCAACCAGAAGGGATCTAGCATTTGAGCCCTGTTTCTGAGGCCTCCAGCGTGTGTTTTGGCTTCAGTTTTCTACAGGTTTATTTAGTAAATTTAGCAGAAATGGAGACAGTTTGGTGGATAATTTTGTTGGAGGCTTACAGGAGTGATGACAGGGAAATCCTTGAGGGACAGCAAGGCAAACACCCAGCTGTTTTTGTTGAGATCAAATGAGCTGATATCACCGTGTCTAATGAGTTCTACATGCATGCTTCCTTGTTGTTTTTCTTGGGGCAGAAGGAGGTCCAGGTCAGGTCAGATAGGTCACTGGTCCAAATTGACATTTTATATACTCTGATACCTGTTTCTCTACCCAAGTCATAGTAAATGGATTTATTTGACTCCCTGATATGTGGAGAACATCCAGAAAAATAATTTGCCATTTAGCACAAGGCATATTCATTATTTTAATAGTACAACTACAGGTGTGGGGAGGGGGGCACAACTGTTTATTGGGGTAACATTTGTTTGTCAACACTGAACTTATTTGAAATCATGCTTTGATTTTTAGTTTTTGGTCATTCTAACAGCATACCAGCATTGTGTATGTATGGTTGAGTATTTCTACATAGTTTTATGATAAATGACACAAAAAACTCAGCCCCTAGCCTAATATTTTCTTTTGTGAAACTTTTTTTGGGAGTGATGCAAATGTGTTTTTGAGTGGTTTCCATGACGATTGCTGTCCTCAGATTGATGGTATGATATTTATTTTGCTTGTTTTGGAAAGGCCATTCTGTGAGCTTTCCAGCAATATATAGTTTTCCTAATCTACTCCTTACATAACAGCTGTAATAATAATACACAAAAAGTACTAATTGACACCTGTATAGACTGAAATTATATGTCGTATATGGTATACAAGAAAAAATTTTATGACGTGTTGAGAGGGTTAAATATCCTAAATGTAATACAATTCAGATATTTAGGTGTCGAAGACAATCTTGAGAAAGCCTCTATAACAACGTTTTTGAGGTGGCAGTATAATGGCACCTGGTGGAATTATGCAAATGTATGTTACACTACTGACACATGTATGTTAGAACAGGGAAAACTGCAGAAAGCTCCACCAGCACTATAATATCCATAGAGTCCAAACTGCACAAAAATCATATTAAGCCAGGTAGTGCTATCTAAGCTTTACCCTTCTTAATGTTTTTTCATGTACCAAATGTGTGGTGGTCACAACAGAAGTTGTCAGAGAGGGAGCCAGATCATCATATAAAATTATATAAGTCCTTCATCAAGCAATAAAGTAAAATGCTAATAAAATGCAATGCACTTTAACCTTAGTGAACCTTGTTGTTACATCATTTTTTCCTACATTAAAAAAATGCAATTAGTAAATGATAAATTCAGTTTATCTCACTGAAGAGTTATTCTTTCACTTGGGTCCTAACAGAGCAGCCAGACACCATATACTGTATTTATAGGTTCATTGTTCCACTGAAATTGCTCTAACTCTTTTCAACAAGCATGAACACAGGTCACAACTTAACACCGTGTCCTACGGCCTGCAAACCTTTCTAGTAGCTTGCTTGCATGTCAATAACTGACAGCAGCCAGTGTTTGAACTTTTTTCATGGTCCAGAGGCATGGCCGCTAACCACTAGACTACATGCAGGTTACTAGCTAGCTGTCACTGACTAAATATATTTTTGCATTCTCCTCAGGCATCTGCTAATCAACTTATTAAAGCACACGCTCAGGCTAATTAAGGTAGTCGAGTCTAAACCTGTCATTTCTGGCAAGTTAATACCTTGACAAAAGCAGGGATTGTCAGGTCTTTGCTTTGTAATCCCTCTAGTTTCACACCCAGGGAATCTTGGTACTAGAATCTAATCAAACTTGACACTACAAAGGTTGAAGGCGCAGTTGTTATTGCTTTTGAGTAATTAAAAGCTCTTCACATTCTAGTACGCTGACTTTTGCCTTTTTCCCTGCTGCTGTCACTAAATGCGTCTAAGAAATTCTGGCAGTTTCGATTTATGGAATCACAAAAGTTTTGACGCTAGTTTACCATTATCCGCGAGGTAACCTATATCCGTTTTACTTACAAACAGGGAATTTAGGGATATCAAGTCGATGGAAAGTGGTTCCAAATTGCATTTCTGTTACGTATTGTGTTTGAAACCACCGTCGGTCAACTTGATATCTCTACATACCCTTGAATACAATGGATTTAAGGTTACCCTGCGAATAAAGGTGAACTAGCGGTAAAACCATTGGGTGTGCCTGTGTGGCAAAATGGCACTGGTATTTGGCCCATAACCCAGATGTCCTGGGTTCAAATCCATTGATATGCTACTGATCTTGTGTCCTTGACACTCTTAGCACTGGACGCAATTACATATTGAGGTCACCCAAATGAGCGCCAAATGGCAGCTGCTCTAGTCCCTTGCCATTAAGCCAAGCTTCTTGTAAGCTCCTCGCAATTAAGCCCTTCAGGTTGTGAAGAGAGAGCAGTTGGCCCACCGAGTGATAATGATGATACTATGACCATAATAATAACCATTAACTGCAAGGTCCAACCTCGATCACTGCTGGCTAAAGAGTCTGCAGAATACCAGAAAATCTAAGAATTCTCAAAAATTCAGAAATTTCATGTATTGTGAGTAACAAAATGAATGATTTAGTACTATGTGTAAGAGCAACAAAGCCACACTGATTTGATGATTCACACTCTTTCAGTCACTACAAAAGACAAATCTGTGCATTGAGTTTGAATTCTCAAAAATTCTGCAGTATTGCCCTTGTCCCTTGCAATTGGGAACATCTAGTCATTAGGCCACACCAATTTTATTTGTTGTTTCTCGGATTTCCCTACCGTATCTTTTCCGACTTGAAAGAAAAAAACAACACTCTCCTTTTTCAAATCAACTATGGGCCTGAAATTTCAGTAGCTGTAGTGCCTATTTTGGACGGTACGTTTATCATTTCTCTTCATACTTCGGACTTTGCTACCACCGTGGGATCCCCTAAATGTTGAAAGTTCAGGTTTTCCTGTTCGATCTCCCCTACCCCCGACTTTTCGAAAGGTTTTTTGACATTTTTTTTTCCACCGACCGACCCAATTTTTTCTGAAAACATCACAGAAACTACAAATAAAATTTGTGTGGCCTTAGCTCACCGGAGACAAGGTGAATGGAGAAGCAATATCTCCTCCTACCAGGCAGTATAAGCTATTTTCTCTGGAAGAACCCTTTTAGGAAACTAACCTGCCATGGCTTAAGAACTACGTCACCCGTCTGACAGTGTCTGCATCTTAGACCCCTGGGGTAGACACTAACGAAAGGGTCTCCGCTACGTAGATTAAAGCTGCCAACTTGGTTGACCTGGTATGTTTGACAGGTAAATACATAATGGAAAGTAATAGACTGAGTATGTAATGCTAGTTCACCTTTATTTGATGGGTAACATATATATGCGGTGTATGTGTAGATAAAAACAGGATATTTAGGGATGCATGTTGATGGATGGTAGCAGGAGGGCTGGGACCGAGGGTGATGTGAAATGCACCGTGTTGTATTTTATTCATGTCATACCCACTTGAGAAATCTCGATGCGAAATGCACCAGAAGTTGAGAAAATGTTGTGTCCTTGAACAAACATTGTGACAACAGCAATTCTAATGCCCGAATCTGGTATTCCAATTTTCAACCATGCCGCACTCGGCCCACTCGAAATAGTTGGATTTATTCAAAGGAAACCCGTGTGATACAACTTTAAAACCCATGTGGTACAGAAAAGTATCACACATTCGGAACACCTGTATCGACCGTTATTGCGGCCCAGGTATGACATGAATAACAATTTATACCTCAGATATCTGTTCAAGACAATCTTCCAAAAGCCTCTGTAACAACCTTTTTTTCCAAATGGCAGTATAATGGAGCCTGGAGAAATTCTGAAAGTTGACGTCGAATAAAAAATCTTGTCAGGAGTTGTTGATTCTGTGAAAATGGGGGTAAAAAATTTCATTTAAAGTGAGCAATAAAATGAATGATTTAGTATAATGGTGAAAGCCGCACTGATTTGATGATTCACACTCTGTCAGTCTTTACAAAGACAAATTTGTGCATTGAGATTCAGTGGTACACCAAATTGGTCGCATTTGCGGATAATACCATCCATTCAGTCCATTCACAGTTATATGACTTACTGCATGCAGACACACTCTTTTGGTTTTGGTTTTGCTTCTTGCAGAGCTGAAGTAACGCTAGTTCATCTTTATCTGAGCGGTAACCTATATCCGTTGTATCTGCAAAATTGGTATTTAGGGATATCAATGCACCATGATTTCAAATTTGATTTTTGTTAGATATTGCAGTTTGAAGCCACCATCCATTGACTCAATATCCCTAAATACCCTAGGCTAGTTTTAGATACAACTGATAAAGGTTACCCCGCGAATAAAGGTGAACTAGCGTTAGATGTATCTTTTGAATTTCCAACATATTTAAAATATTCATTATTCTCTTCAATCATATTCAATGTTGTAGCATTCTCTTTCACGCAGAGCTGGTATTATCCTATATACTGGGTATAACCTTTTGAAACACTTATTCATTTATTCCTATAGTCTTCAAGGTCATACAATAGCAGTAACATGCTGTCAGGTATTTACAGAACATTTTGGAACTTACATTAGGTCACAGCAAGTAAATCTTATGGATGACAACAGCACACTCATTAATTTCTGCCTGATTTCAGAAAAAAAACATTTTTTTTTCCTCTCCGGGGAAGGTCAGATAGACCAAAATAGGCAAACATGTTGTGTTGTAGCCTAATAATTATACAGTCAAACCTGCCCAAGACGACCACCCGGGGGACCGGAAAAAAGCAGTTGATTTGGACAGGTGGTCGCTGAGAAGAGCATCGACTTAAAACATGCCCGATGTATAGTATAAATGGTTTCCGTTGTGTTTAATGGCAAATAGCAAGCAAACGCACGTAATTAAAATCAGTAAGTAAGCGAGGTCTTTAATGTCAAATACAACACGCACACGCACGCAAAAACGTAAGTATTTAATCATCAGTAAGCCTGGTGAATTTTAATACAGTAAATAAACAGAAACTGGAACAAATTGGATCAGGACGTTCCTACCTGCGCCAGAGAAAAGGAGGTTAAAAAGACAGTCTACTCGATCTACTGTCAGTGCTTAAATTGTCTAACTATACTGTACAGTCACCCGTGGTCAAGTACGCTACGGGACGTACCGGGCATCTCCGCTGGCATCGAATTCGTAAGGTGCACCGTATACGTAGTTATTTCAGATACGGCAATCAAGAACACAGCGACGCATATTAATGGCTTATATGGTAACTGACAGCATCAAAGTTCCCCTGCTGTCTAAAACGTTAGTGTACAAAAATATTGAGACGCAGGAATGCAGATCTTTCTTAAAAAGGTATGAGCTACACAGATCTTTCTTTTAAAAATGGCCGATTTCGGCACAAAATCGCGCTAGTTATCATAACAAAATCGATGAAAACCTCATGGTTGAAAATGAAGCGGTCGTTATGGGTCCCATTTTGGGCCGGTCGCGGTCGCGTTGGCCAGGTGGTCGTTGAGAAAAGGTCGCTTAATACTTACGTCAATGGGAAAAAAAATCGGGACCGAGAAAAATCGGTCGAATTGGCCAGGTGGTCGCTGAGAAGAGGTGGTCGCTAGGGCAGGTTTGACTGTACTTGTAGAAGTGATGACACTAGGGAGGTAGCCATGACTACAGTTGCAGGAAATGGAACTAGTTGGATAGTTGTAAAACTTAACTAAAAGTGCCACCAATATAAAAGCCATAAATGTAGTTGCCAGCTTGGCAAAAGATACCAGACTGAGTGTACCAAACTAGTATCACTTTTACTGTAACACTAGTTCACTTATTTAATACAGGAATGAAATTCAATACCTTGTTAGTTGTGATGCCACGTTTTGTCGCTTCAAATCTTGCTACGACATTTATGGTGTCTATTTTGAAAATTTACCTAGTACTTGTTTTTTCCATTTTTCTAAACTCTGCATAGGATGTCATCCATAAAATTTACTTCCTGTGGCCTTATGCTTGAATAATCTTCTTCACTATCCAATTAAAGGTTTATAGGTCAAATATGATACCTAATTTTATTTGCACTGCTGCCAGGGTTGGAAAAGTCCCATTACAGAAAAGATTACATTTGTATCTAAATTCTGTGGAATTTAGCAATGTGTGTGTGTGTGTGTATGTGGGAGGGGGGGGGGTGACGCCAGCTGATTGCCTGTCTAACAAGTATATCAGACCTTGTCATGGGGCTCCACAGAATGTGATTAGGGCTGAATAATTAAGTTAAGCATACAGGTCGAGGCTAACAAGTGTCAAAATGAATAAAATATTTCATATACCAGCCTCCTAGGCAATCTGGCAGCTTTCAAGGACATCTTTCAATTTGAATGGACACCTTCAACTGTGTGTTATAGCCTAAACTGTGCCGGCACTAAACTTCAACACAACATCGATCAAAACAATCATCTAAAAAACACAACTAAGTTGCATTAAAAACATTTATGCTGACAGTGTGTTTATCTCTAGTTTGTGGTTCATATTTGCATCTCAAGATGTGAAAAATAGCATTTCAGGAGGTAAGATATTTCAAAATTTTCAAATAAAGAACAAAAGTTGGATTAAAGAAAAGTTTGACAACATAAATTGGGTTGGTAAAAGCACAAGAAGCTGTTGGGAAAGACTCAAAAACATGCTCTGTCTATAGTTTGTGGTTCATATTTGCATTTCAAGATGTGGAAAATAGCATTTAAGGAGGTGAAATATTTCAAACTTTTCAATAAAACAAAGAGCAAAAGCTGGATAAAATATAGTTATTCATTTACAACATAATTTTTTGAATTGGTAAAAACACAAGAAGCTGTTGGGAATGAAATTATTTCATCATGGCCTGCCAATAACACAATGACTTAGCATTCAAACTGTTCTCTCTAAAATTGTTTGACCTCATCAGAGCTATATCTGTCCTGTCTAAATGACAATCCCATCAATCAAAATTCTATACATGGCAACTCATTACTTCTAATGAGGTGCTGTCACTTAAGACCGCCATACGTGTAGGGCACGAAAGGTCAAACTTCAAGGGGAGAAAATCCAGTCACGATTTTCTATTCAAGTCTCTCACGTTAGTTGATATCTTTGAGAAGTTGTAGCTCAAGAACGGCGCCAGCCACCTATGAAATTAGCTCATTACTCGCACAGTGCCAAGTGCATAGAAAGCAGGCGGGATGTGTTTTTCAGTCTTAGAGTTGTTTCTGAGGTGTGAGGAAGCGACAAGATGGTGTAAGGAGATAGGAATCGAAGGGTCTACAAGGTGTTTTTTTCTCCAATTTGCCCAGGAGAACTTTAAAAACTAAGAAATAAACATGGATTTCTTCAGATTCCTGACTGGGCAGTTATTGTTGGCAGTCTATAGCTTATTAACTTGAGTGAAAATGGATGTATTCCTTTCTTTCATTTGGTTGTTTGTCTAGGTAAGCTCAATCCCACTGGCCCCAGATCCAAAATGGCAAGATGTGAGGCAGAAAATGGTGTACCTGCAGACTTGCATAATGAAAAGGCTTGTTTGGCCCGGGTCCAAGGTTGTTGCCAAAGTTGTTGCCCTGATCAAAAATCCCTCAGGCATGCAGTAAAATGCTTACTTCTAGACAGAATTGGTAACAAATTTACAAAACCAAATATAACAAGAACTTCCTTGAAACTCTAGACATTCTGGGTCAGTATGAGATCTTCAATTTGTTCTTGGTTTCTGTAAAAAAAATTGTTCTCATAAGACAGGAGGGCACTTCTTGAAAGTGTAAGGGATCACCATAGTCTTGAAAAAACAATTAAGTTTCTAAGACTGAAGTTCAGGCTATGGCAAGTTTTTATCAAAGATGCCAAAAGAAGTTATAACATTTTCTGACAAGCATGAAAGCAGTTATTAGTACATGTAGTAACTAGACTTACAGACTCGCATTGAGACACTTACTTATAAAACTGAAATGTGCTATTAAAGGTTGCCTAACAATTCCTCTCCCCAGTTTGAATACATACTTAGTATTCAGACTTGCCCTTGTGTGTGATAGGCACTAGTGAGAGTCAGACATGCTTGCTCATGGTTATAGGGACTTCACATGGAAATCGAATTAGCATGAATCAAGCCAAACCAGTCGGAATGAAGTATTTGCAAAATTCATGACACATTCGGGGCCATTCCGAGTAGGAATTCCAAATGGACTTGATATCCCCTTCACACGAGAAGGAATGAGCCAGAATGCCATCAGAATGAAAATTCTTTTCTATTCCTGGGAATTCGTAGTGTATTCTAGAAATTCTTACTGCATTCGAGATGTTCTTTTGGCCACATTTGGGCAGGATTCGAAATGGCTTGCCGTTTCGGTTCTCCATCGAATGAGATAAGAACGTTTCGAATAATGTTGGAATGCCACAGAATGCGGTCAGACTGCAGTAAGAATAGTTAGAATCCACTTGGAATGCCATTCGATATTTCTACACTTCCAATGCCAGCCAAAAGAACGGGGAAGAATATCTGGAACGCAGTACGAATGTTTAGAATACAGTACAAATTGCCACAAATAGAAAAAAAATTCATTCGGACGACATTCCGGTTCATTCGTGCTCTCGTGTGAAGGGGGCTTTATCAACAGATTCTCAGCCATTCGCTGCCAAATGGGCAGAATCAATGGTCAGTAAGAAACCCAAAGAAATGATAAATATCATATTAAAGTGCTCGTGATCCTATGGGTGTTGAATATAGTGGATACTTCACAATCTATTGTCAGTTGCTGCCAACTAGATCACATGAGGATGAAACAGAGAGGAAAAGCGATGGATGATTTCATCTTTGATGACAGCCAGTGTCTATTCTTGGTGAAGTTGATAATATTGTTATCACCTCTGCCCCACTTCATTTGTGCACTGAATTTTCACTCTGTCAAAAAACAAAGAAATTTTAAAATGATTTAAAATTTTGAATGTGTGAATATGCTCTGATCAAACCAGTGTTCTAGTTAGCCAGAATTCTTTTTTTTCCGTCTCCTTGATTTTGAATGGAAATGTTGTAGCCCAGGCCCGACAATCCTAGGGGGTTCTGGGGGCATGCTCCCCAGGAAAATTGTGAAATCTAGACCCTTTGACATGCTATTTTCTTTATTTTGAGGGGCAAATTTTGCTGGTAGACTCAAGCTTGGTCCAATTAGAGTCTTTACATCCTGATTTTTGTCCGGCACATGGAGACAGAATAGGCAAAACTTTTACTACAGACAACAACAAAAATAGAAAGTGTTTTTCCTGTTTTCAATCGGACATGTAACATTAACTAATAATAAGTGCTCTACAGCAAAAAATATCGCTTTAGGTGTACAATTTAATTTTGCAAAGTTGCCAAAGATGATCACATTACATTAAACAGCAAGGATGAAAAGACACAGCTTCCCTCTAATAAACCTACTCTGTAATTGTTTTAGTCATGCCCAATTCTGTTAATTCTGTGTTATTTGATTTACTTTGAGCCTACCTTGTGGTGTATCAAACTACACATCTAAGCATCAATTAGCATCACCAGTACTGATATTAGAACTGAGTTAACTTTGCTTCCTGTACTTCAAACAAAAGTATGGTGCCTTGATCTGCAGAGCAATGACCATATTAAGCTTGATCTGCTGTATCCTCTATTCTATAATATAATATAAATCCTTGTTTCACAGGTGTGGAATAATACAGTAAAGAAAAAAATAGGTCTAAAGTATGGAAACATATTGGTAATGCTGAAAACTTAAACCTGAAATGGATACCAAAAATGTTATTAATGGTTTGCTTGTTATATGTCTTACTATTTCTTTGATAGATGTGGTCTCAATGCGCTTTAACTTTAACCTTTGCACAAACTCTCAAAGTTCAATGTACTCTGTGTATCTCAATGAGTCCAAAAAGAAAGGGTCATAACTGTTGTTAGTGGTGTGTATGTTTCATGTCTATTTTTGCTAGATGTGGTCTCAAGGTGCTATAACCGTTGAACTTTCAAATTTGAATGTACTCTGCATATCTCAATGAACTCAAAAAGAAAAGACAATAACTTCAGTCAATGCATCAGCAAAAAACATTGCAGAAAGTTGAGTTGTGGTGTAGAAATGGCAATGGAAACCTTGAATTACACAATATCCCCTGATTCAGCACCAAGGACAGTACTACACTATACAGCTTTATGGACCATTTTACACCTAAAACATTCTTGCTGCTCTCTAAACTTGACAGGTTTCCAACAAATCAAACTTATTGATTGAAAAATACACACCGCAGGAAGTACATGTAGATGGGTGGCTGTAAGACAGTGGACATGGCTATTGAAGAGGATAAGGTACTGTAAACGCATTTAAGTTTGCCGGGATTTAATTTTGCAGTAGCAGGAAAAAGGACTGTTTGCAGTGGTTTTAAGTTCATGGTAGCAACATGCACTGTAGTCCCTTACAGCCATGGATAAATGTTTGTGGCAGTTTCAAGTTTTTGTGAGTTGGCAACACGAAAACTGCGAACATAAAACCACAAAAAAATCTGCATTTTACAGTATTCAGTTTTAATAACCATATTCTCCCAATGGTCATATAGAGCAGACTCTATGTACAATGTTCAAAAGTACATTCATTATAACTGTATAGTTAATTGTATATGCTTAAACTCTGAACCTCTCAGTAAGAGATACTTAAATGGTTGATATCAGTTATAAACAGTTGACTATTGCTTGCAACATTTCAATTCAAAACAACAAGCATGAGACCGTGTGGCGTAATCGGCAGCATGTTGGGCTCAGGCCCAAAAGGTCTGCCATATCACCTATCTTGTGCCCTTAATTTGGAAAGACACAACTTTTCACACTTCACTCAGGTGTAAATAAGTACCTAGCTTCGGCTGGGGCCGTCCCTCGGATAGGATGTTAAATGGAGGTCCAGTGTTCGGGGAGAGCCACACCCCACACGCGTAAAAGAACCCGCCACACTTATCTAAAAGAGTAGGGGTCCTTCCCAGTGTGATTGGATCAAAGCTTACAGTGTTGTATAAGTCTGATGTACCGTGCTTGCAGCCCTTGGACTAATGAGGTCAAGCACATAATGAAGAAGATCCAAGGACAGCAGCTATATACAAGACCTCTTGGTTTAGAATTATGCAGGTTTGCTTCTATCTACCACAAAAGACATAGGCTACTGTACAAATATTGGAGATGAAAAAGGACTAATCTAATGCTAATTTTCATATGATCTTCCAACAACTTGTAATGATGACAGTCCAACATTGTAAAGTTACCAATTTTTTTACTATTGGGAATAGATTGGACAGAAATTAAATCTACATGATAAAGCTTTATCTGATTGTAGAAACACTTAATATTCCTACAAATCCCCACCTTTATGTTATGTGCATTGCAATCACCAAGGTCACAGAATGAAGGTCATCAGAACAGCAAAGCGGCAGGAGGACAGCAACAGCAGACAGCACATGAAAGAGAAGAAAACAGTTAGCTTTTGCTGTACAATCATCAAATCATCAGAGAATTTCAGAGCATTTGGCAAACTTCATTTCAAAAACATGATCTGAATTATCGCTAATTTACAATATTTAAGAAACGTACTCAATGCGTACATGACCTAATTGTTTGTTTTACATAACTAGGATATTGCATGACTTTGTAAAACCTTATACCCCAGACTGGACATGGATTGATCAACTTACATTGACAGAGGTAGATTTCTTTTTTGATTGATAGTGGGATAGATGTTTAATATGCTAAAGGTGTGGCCCTCACCAGGCACAGGCATTTGAAATTCCATCTTAAGATCAGTTTATTTCTGCAACGTTTAAGGCCCCTTGACATGAGAAGCAGAATTAGCTAGAATTGCATGAGAATAACTATTCTTTGTATATTCCTAGGTATTCGAAATGCATTCTAGAAATTCTCACTTTGTTCTTGGGGCCATCCCGAATATTTTTGTCATGCTCAAAACTTTTGAGGTGCGTTATAATTTATATTTGAAGCAGAGAAATATCAAAGGGCATTCAAATTGCGTGTTTACTGCAATATGACCGCATTCTATTGCATTCCAACATGTTTTGAATCATTTCCATCTCATCTGTTGCAGAACCAAAACAGCAAGCCACTTCTGTAAACACTATAAATACCCAAGAACAGACAAAGAATAGTTATTTTACTACATGTAGCATTTTAGCTCATTCTTTCTCGTGTGAAACGGATATAACGTCCACTAGGAATTCCCACCCGAATGTGGCAAATTATCCATTCCCGCTGGTTCTACTTGACTCCTGCTGATTTGGTTTCAATGTGAAGGCCCTATCATCAGCAGCATGCAAATCATAGCCTTAGGTTAGAGTAACTGTTGCTATGCCAGGCTTAGGGTACTTAACCTTGCTATCCAGAAAGCTTACTCAGGGCTCGAAATGCCACCTGCATATGCAGGTTAGTGCAGGTCAAATTGGAGCTGTGCAGGTATTTCTGATGTCTACCTGCACCTAACTTGCACTGGTCCATGTACTGGGTTTTATACATAAATGTCCTATGATGTAGGTTTATATGGATTCATTACATTGACTGTTACCTCCTATAGAAGATATAAGAAAAAAATAGCAATGGTTCCTGAACAATTTTCGAATGATCTGTCAGGTGCAGGTAATTTTCAATGTTACCTGCACCAGTGCAGGTACAAATGTATGCAGAAAAAGTATTTCGATCCCTGTTACTCTTTTCAATGTCTTACCGGAAACCCTGGAAAATCTATTCATAGCTAATGAAACTGTGTGACAGAAATTCTTTGTAACATCAACTCTATGATTTCACTGGATGTCATATGCATGATACTGCCACATTACAAAAAATTCAATAATTTACATTGATTTAAAGAGATGTACCAATGCACCATCAGCAATCTTGATGTATCTTTAAAGGCGCCCAGAGCAGTTTTTAGAGTATTTAAATCAAAGATATTCTGGATGAGACAATCGGTACGATATTGACATTTACTTCAACATACTAGCACATTTTGTATAATCATTTTCTACTTTCAGTGATTAAAAGGGCACACAAACATGCCGCAAACGGACCCCTTTGATTTATTTGGGCCTTCAATAAATCAGCACAGGATCAAGCCACCAACAGTTTTCCGTTGGTAATATTGGTGATTTTCGAATGCGTGAGGTCACCAAGCCTGTTCGCAAATCGAAACCTTATTCGAACAATTTTTAGTGACGATATCTCCGGAAGCGTTTGGGATTCATTGGTCATGTTTGCGTGCGTTTCAAAAATTTGAAATAATGACACGTGCAGCGCTCAGATTTTCCATGAGTTCTCACCACCCAAAGCCGCTCAACTTTGCTCAATGAAGGTTGATATGCAATGAGATAGTGTTATTTAACCTTACAGTGTGTAAAATATGACTTGAAAATTGAAATCAAAAATACAAAAAAATTGCTCTGGGTGCCTTTAAGAGTTCAAGACAATCTTTAGAAGGCCTCTATAACAAAATTTTTATGTTGCGCTTTTATGGCACCCGGTGGAATTATGAGAGCTGATGTTATATTTTTGGAAATGCAAGCTTATCAATAATAGGTAAATCTACTTACAACTGCAAATCAAATCAACCACACAAAATCAGCTGCATCCAGTACTTCCATACATAATCGTATAGAATAAGTCACTGGAGGTGATACATTATGTTTGACATCTCTTTGATGGAATTATGGTGTACTTCGGGTAACACTAATAAGATTAAATTAGGATGATTATGTATGTTGTGAGGCTGATGAATTTCAAATCACTTCATCCAGCTTGCACATAAGTAACAGGTTCAGCAACCTATTGCAATGAATTTACATTAATTTTCCCTGTCAATCAATAGCAGAATCACGGTAGTCAACTTGGTCAAATTATTGCATTTTTCCCCTTTTTAACAACACTTTTGATTCAAAATAAAAAATAGTAGGACAATATTATTACACTTTGCCTTTGGTCTGTAAACTGCAAAATGCAGGAATTTTCTGTATTGTTTTATAATGGTCCACCAAACTTAATTGTAACGTTATGGTTTGTATTCTACCATGATTCTATAAAATCTGTGTTTGTTTTGCTCCGACCTGAATTTAATACAATGCAGTTTAAAACTACCATCCATCGGCTTTATTGCCTAAATACTGTTTTGAAAAACAACGGATATAGGTTATCCCTCGGATAAAGGTGAACTAGCGTTATAATGTAAGTGGACATAGTGGTATACATTTTCCCATCACATTAGCAGTTGAGAGTCAGACATTGCCAGCATCCTCTAGCTCACGACAAATTACTCTAGAGGATTCTACTGTTTACCATTACCGAGAACAATACGTTAACCTTTCTGTTATCATATTTCAAGCAGCATAGTCGTTTATTTCTACGTTTGTTCTTCTATTACAGCTGCAGGCATATCTTGTATCCATAGAATTCATCTCACTTCAAAGTATGTCATTTCGTAGCCATTCAAGCTTGTTAAGTAGCTGGTGCTCAACAATAATTTGTTTCCTTCATGGAGAAGCAATACTAAAATCCTTCATATTTTGTACATCATACTACACGATTGACTCTCTATGGAAAATTCATGACTGCCTAATTAATGCAGTTAAAACATGATAAAATAACAACAAAATTTTGATTAAAATTTACAATCAACAAACATTATATAAAAGTATATCAATCTCAACTAAAGCAGATAATAATTTCACAAAATCAATCTTAAACCACATATATTTAAAGCAAAGTGTGCAACAGATGGCACTAGCAAAACTATAACACTTATGGTTACACATTTGCATCACATTTTGAACTCCATCGGGGAAACTGTTTTTCCTTTTTTCCTCCTGCGATTTAGATATAGGCTGTTATGTGCAATTAGCAAGCAAGAAAGTGAACTTAATCTACAGGGTCATCTTGCTGAAAATGTAACCGTTTAATATAGGTACCACATTATCAAAGTCTGTTTGTCATTCCATGTTTTTCTTGTGAAATAAAGTTGGACATAGCATTGACAAACTTTGTCATCAGGTAGTCTAAATCCCTGCCCAATCAGGACCTGTTGAGAAGTGATCTCTGGGCTACAAGGCTTTTATCTGTTAGACAGTCTATGCATTATACGTAACCTTTCAAGACTTTCCTTTCTGTCCGTGCCAACTGATGCTGAATTCTCAAATCACTCACCGGATAATACAAGAGAGTGGGAGGAGGAATATTGCCACTTTCGTGGAAAAGGTTTTAAGAATGAAGAAAGTGTGCTATTAACCAACAAGATAAAATGTTTTGCACTCAGGTTTGACCTTCGTATATGACCTACCATACATGCGTTAAAAGCAGCTGGAGACAAGCGAAAATACATCAGGTTTGCACTATAAAAAGAAACAATTTGAAAGTTGAACTTGATTGCATGGGAAATCTCAAGCTGCAATAGTCTTCAAGAAACCCTGACATATGATTTAAACATGGTTCTGAATACTAATATGTTTAACTGTTTTGACTACCTATTTTATTTACCATTGAATATGATTTATTTATTATCATTCCTCAAAAGTACATAGGCAGGGGGAGCTATGCAAGCCTCCCTGAATTGGGTACAATATGTACAATAATTTTACTAAACAGTCATAGTCGAAAACGTTAAACATACACGCTATGTGCTATGCAGAATTGTTATAGGTCACAGTGCACGAAAGACTGCTTCAGTCTTTTCGTTCTGGCAAATGTCACTGAGATGTTCTGACTGTTTCTTAGTGTTCTTCCAGTAGCTGACAGTCTCTGGGCTATTGTCACATAGCTACCACGATGGGATAAACAGCCAGCAAAAACTTTCATTCAAGACATTCATGATAACATCACAGAGCATTCATTTCACTGCTTTGATGTGCCATCTAAACACGAATATATAGCAATCTGTTCAGAAGCAATGATGCCATGCAGTTTTAAACTGATCCCCCACCACTATCTATCCACAAAACAGCATTGACGCAGCAATGGTTTCCAAGTGACAACATGGAGATTGTCAGCAAGCTACCAGTATGGGAAAACTCTGTGGGTGTCTGAGTGCCCTTAAGAGATGCTCCAAGTCTCTCATAAAAATTCCAAGAAGTACTTCAGGCAATTCACAGTGCTTAATGAGAATTCTAGGAAATATGGCAGTCAATTTTCTTGAACAGAATGCCCACCATTTACCTGTAGTATCAAGGCAAAGAAATAACGTGGAGTTTCATGATTGACATTCCTGTGTGCATCAGTTTGAGTCAGTTTTATGACAACAAATGTTGCTTCATGTACATCAAAATACGACATATTTTGGCACCAAAGTAACTGCAAACTAGTAGGTACCTAATAGAGTCCCTCATAAAGTGAGGTTTAGTGTTGTAAAACTGCCAAACAGTTGCATGTGAGCCTTAAAACATCTTCTGACTAATGTGTTTTCGTTCTTGCTCTGAAGTTGAATTTTGTAGCCTCTATAGCAGACTCTCTGGGGCCTTTTTTGGGCTCATAATAGGCCGGCCGGCAATCAGAAAACGCCAGCAATCAGTGACCGAGTACAAATAGAAATGGCCAGCAAAAGTGAATTATGAGCCCAAAAAAGGCCCCAAAGAGCCTGCTATGGAGGCTAGAATTTTGGACTTTTGCAGAATGGCGATCATGAATACAGAGTTTGTATGGCTTTGCAAGACATGATTTAGATTTTGTGGATAGTTTCATCAGGTTGGTACCTCACTGAATAAAGAGACTCTTTTTACACAATCAATGCTTTATTCTCACTGAAGTTTTCTGTCACCTTCTTCAGTGCAATTCTGACTGGATCACATTGTACTGCAGGACAGGTGTCGCTGCTCACAGTTCAGATACTTTACGTTTGTCACTGCAGCCACACCTATCCTGCAGTACAATATGAACCAGTCAGAATTGCCCTGAAAAGTATGACAGATGATCACTGAAACGTCGGTGAGAATAAAGCATTGGTTGGGTAAAAAAAAAAGGTCTCTTTATTCTATAATCAAGATTATTTCAATCCTTAGTGGTATAACTCGAAATTGTTCTACATACAATCTTTACGCCAGGCTACACAAATAAAATTTGTACATCTTTTCCAGATTTCAAACATTTGATCTGAAAGGATTGATCTTCTTTTTATCAAATCGAGTTCAAGCCTCTGAATGCTTTCATTTTATTTTGAAAGCCCTAAGAACGAAAGCAGTCAACTGGTGCAGCCTATAGCTAACTCTAGTGCTGTCATTCAGAACAAACTACTCAGTGATGAATATGCTGCAGAGCTGAGGGCAAACACTCAGAGAATGCTCTTTCAATATCCTTGCATCCCACAATCAATTTTGGCCCTGATAGGCTTGGTACGAGCGATAAGATACTCACCCCCGGCCACGAGCAAAGGGCGATTGCCACTATGCTTTCACCTCGGGGAACCAGATCAGGGCTTAAAATACTTTTTTCTACATACCTGCACTGGTTCAGGTAACATTGGAAATTACCTGCACCAGACAGATTTTACCTGCACCACTCAAAATTAAGAAAGTACGGATCATACTGTATTGTTCAGAAACCATTGCTATTATTTCTTTTATACTTCATAGGTGGTAGCAGTCAATGCAGCTTGTAAAAATCCACATACACCTACATCATATAATAAAACCCAGTACATGGACCAGTGAGGTTAGGTGCAGGTAGACATCAGAAATACCTGCGCAGCTTCAATCTACATGCACTTAAACCTGCATATGCAGGTGGCACTTTGAGCCCTGTAGATGCAACCCTGGGTAGCAAATTAAGCCATTTCATTGGCAGTAACAAAAGCTGCACATTACATAGAGCAGAAGCGAAAGCCAGACCAAATGAGATAGCCCCCTGATACAATTTAAGGCAACAAAAGGGATCTTTCCTAAGTCCTTGATTACAGAGAAGGATTCCTTTCTGATGAATTACTTTGATATATTAAAATTTTCAGTTTAAACTGTTTGAAATGGTATGAAATGACTACATCCCTAATAAGCTCTTAAAACCAACTGTAGTCACAGATCTTTGGCTTTGCGTTTTCTTCTTTAGCTTGAGATAAAAAATACTGCAGGGTCTCCCATGCACACTGATGACTACAGGACTCTTGACATCCTCTATATTACTGTCACAATATTAGAACTGAAGACTCAAGTCCAGAAAGAGCAGGTGCTTCATGACCATACAGAGTTTGAACCCTAAGGAGTCTGCCAAATACAGAGTAGATTGCTGGAAAGCTTCCGACACTCTTCAACCAAATGAAGCTCTCCAGACCTCTTGAGAGTCCCTTCCTCATGGCACTCAACTACCCAGAAGGGAATGGGTGGACCAGAACAGAGCCAGGTGCGGAGTAGGTAGGACCAGGGACAATCTACTGAAATGGGGACGGGTGAACTCAGCTGAGTATCGTTGTGGTCACCGTACCAAATCTATGGGACACATTACAAAGTACTGCATGTTAGGCACCAAAATCTCAAACCAGTACCTGCTAGAAGCTAATGAGAGGCCCGTGGCCTGTCTGCAGTATTGGCACGATATGATGATGAGATTTTAAAAAATCCTGGAAGCCTCTCATGCACACTGATGTCTGTTTGTGGTGCTGAATGTCCGGCTGTTATTAGGGACAATCTAATGTCCTAACACTCCTGCATACTGACAGTCCTATATTCCCACAGCCCTGCTTTGCAACACTCCTATACTAGGGATAGGGTTATGGCTAGAGATATAAGGGCAGCCGTAACATACGGGTGTTTACAGAATATAGGCGTGCTTGAATATAGGAGTGTAACCAGTCATGAGACTAGGGGTGGGGTATCGGTACGGTGTACTGGTACAAAACCTTTTTTTTTCTTATTGGACCAATCCAGAAAAACAGGACCTGAAAAAAATTAGTGCACCAGATGTTGGACCTATTGGAAAATGAACAGATTTTATGATGAGGCATTCAGGCATTTCGGAGGTACCGGTCGAGGAAAATAACAAGAGCGAAGCAGAATAGAGTCTACAGTAATTTCTACCAAGTTTTACAGTCAATCGTACAGAGGCATTTAGCCTTGTAGGAATATGAAATGCCAGTCGAATACTACACAAAACAGATTTCTTTGTTGCAATATTGAGTATCGTCCATTCACAAATTCTCACATATTGAATCAGGTCCAGGTTCAGGTCCAAACCTGGACCTGATCCTCTGGACCTGAACCGGACCTGGACCTGAATTTTCTGTACTGGTACCCACCCCTACTTGAGACTGTAAGTCAGATTTGTCCTCCAGCCTTCAGAAGTCATAAAATCGGATCTGCACTCAGACTGATATGTCTGGTGATACTGACTACACCACATGATATTCTGTGTGTATTGAACCTGTTATACAAAATCTGGAATGCCCGCCTCACATTAGGCGCGATTCGATCGGGAGACTAGTTTACGAGCTCTAAATGACATTTTTGTGAGTAAGACGTCCGGTGTTCTCACAATCATCTTGCGATTTTTAGGGATCGCCGGCAATTTTCAGGAGTCTTACGACAGTCGCGGTGCAGCGAAACATGTTCTTAACATAAGCGACAAGTCGCAGGAGATCTCTGAGATCGCAGAGCTCGTTACCAAGTCGCAGATCGTGCGTGCAAATCGTGCGTACCTTGCAAGGGTATCGGGCAATAGTCTTGCGTCAATCCAACGATTGAAGACCGATAGGCGAGCACAGACATAGTTATTAATCATCGAGCACAAATCGGATGGCAAACGCCCGTTAGTCAGGCGACGTTCGGGCGACGTTCACCCGGCTTCTGATTGTTTACAAATATTGAATTTCTGGGAATGTGAGGGTAATTCTAACATTGTGGCCCCTGTGACAATATGTAGGCTGGCTTTGTGTCACATTTTCCTTTCTTGTGTCATTTCTATTATGCCCGCGCATTCCATTCATTGGTTAAAAAGATTCTGACAACAAAATAAGCAACATTTATTGATCTCTTGCCTTTTTTGAGGAACGTTTTGTGTTCCCTTGTCCGCGTGCAAGATGTCATGGGAGGTTCATTATCATAGATTTATTCACCGTCGATCGCACAAGGCTCGCTTATATGTGAGGGGGACAGATTTCGGGCGAAAAATACGCAAGACCATCTTAAGATCTTAAAATCAGCCAACCTTCCTGCGATTGCGAAGTACGTCTGAAGATCGTATATAATGTGAGGCGGGTATAAACACACAAAAAAAAGAGCAAAACTGGCGAATGTAGGCTACCCTCTATACAGATATGACTAGAGATCATTTTCAAAGTATGCAGTTGCTGAATACAATTAATGTGGGAGCCTTTCCCAAGATGAAGTAACAGCCAAACTCCAGCACTCAACTACATGCAACTATGCAGACTGGCACTTTATTGAGTACCTTGTTAAAATCCCAGACAGTCTTGGTCACGGTCTACAGCCTTCCCAGTTGAAATCAATCAACTCTTTTCAACATGTATTTGATACAAGTCAGTTGAGAGAATATGCAATTTACAACTTATGTGATTTTGTAGGCAGAACATGATATGAACTCCAGACAACAATTTGACGGTTATTACCGGTATGCATCTTAGACACAAAAGTTACGATTTGGGGAACTTGTGTTTGTTATTGTTTTTCTGTAAAAAACAACTCTAAGAGTCAATGCTAGTTCACCTTTATTCGTGGGGTACCCCATATCCGTTGTTTTTAAAACCAGGGTATGTAGGGTTATCAAGACGATAGATATTACAATATTTTGAAAATCTAACATGACGCGATATCTGCAAATACCCAGCTTTTAAAAGAACAGATAAAGGTGAACTAGCGTTATGGATTTTATGTTATATGGCATTTCCAACATTTAACAATTGCACTTCCATGTTGGTTAAGGATAAATAACACAATATGTTGCCTCCTATCTACTTGATGTTCTCCCAAATCACAAAATATTTGTTGAAAACCTATTGATCATCCCTTGTACATGTACCATACATTTTTCTTTTTTCTTGTTGGCGTCCATCTGTCTCGGAAGACGATGGTAGGTAGAGTCATTTCGCCGTTGTGAGTTAGGCGACCTATCTGCCTGGCCTGTGACTAATTTTGAAGGCGAAGGAGGAATGTGCACATCCTTCTCCACCCACTCATCTATTAGGCCACACCAATTTAATTTCTTGGTTCACGGATTTGCTCGCTCCAATTTTTTGGAAAAAAAATAAAATTACCACTCGGCAAATTTTCACCATAAATGAAACCATTCGCCAGCTTTCTGGTGTAGCAAACATACTGTACAGTAATAGTCTTTTGTACTTTCTTCCAGCTGAAAACTTTTTATTCTTTATGTTTTGGATTAGACCTTACCTTTACCCCAACCATTTTACAATTTTTATTTCTATTTCTATTTCGCCCTCTCGCTCCAAATTATTTATGAAAAAAATCCGTGAACCAAGAAATTAAATTGGTGTGGCCTTAGCGCATTAAGTACCACAGGGACTAGAACTGCATGCCACATGTAAGACGGCCCAAGCAGATGCAGGTTTGTTGTTTGGAGTTTCCGTCTCCTAGGAGGACTTCTGACCAAGGATAAAAGGGGTTCCTTCTACCCCTGACTCGTGTATTGCAAGTGCATCATGCCAGAACATGCCCCTATGTCTGCCACTGCCACTGGCCGCAGCTAGGTACTCATTTACACCTGAGTCAAGTGAGGAAAGTCGTGTTAAGTGCCTTTCCCAAGGGCACACGATCGGAGACACGGCAGGATTCAAACTTGGGGCCTCTTTGGCCTGAGCCCAACACGCTGCCAACTGCACCATGCGTTCTCACTAGACGTCATTATGCTTTTAGATTCAACCATACAAGGTACATTTTTTTGTACCACAAACTTGTTACATAAAGTTTTGCGCTCCTGAAGTAAAACTTGATAATGTTAGAAAGGCAATTAGAATTTAGATGAGAAAGGTATTATCAAGCTCTTGCCAAAGTCAAGGTAAATCAGGTGATCCTTTTAACAACTTCAATACCTTGACTCCAGGGCTTAAATGGAAACCAGTCAAACAGCAAAAATGCAAAATATAGATTTTTCTGTGGCTTCAGACTGATTGAGTTTCAATGGCGTCTGCAAAGTAGTCTTGTTTTACGGTTAAAGGATGAAACTGAGCTGGCGAAATACATGCATAATTATACATTTGCTGATGATAAACCATTCTCTGACTCAAATTGGGAATTTTTGACCTTCCTGTTTGTTAGGGAAAGTTTTCATAGATTCTGTTAGCTTCTCAGTTTAAATGAATTAACAACCAGATGTTAAACCGGATAGTGAGTGAGTGTGAGTGATGTATGATCAGATCAGCAAATGGATCCAGAGCGGCAAAATAATAACATGAAAAATGTTTGTGCCATTATGTTGCTAATCAACAAAATAAGGATTAAATTGTGAGTGTTTCAGTTGAAATTAGTTGGATTTCATCTTCAGAAAAATAGTATTTTTCTACAATGTTGCTGTCCAAAACCATCAAACCATTTCTACACTCTAGTCAGACTGTCACAACTTCACTCACAAAAACTGTCATGGCCTCCCTTTCTTCCCAGCTCATCAACATTTAAAGCTAGTACACCTTAAGTTTATCCGTTGGATAACCAATATCCGTTGCTTTTAAAAACGGTATTTGACGAACATTAGTTTCAAATTGCAATATTTTCAGGATTTTGCAGTTTAATACTATCACCCGTCGACTTGATGTGCCTAAATACACTGTTTTTAAAAAGCAACGGATATAGGTTACCCGACGGATAAAGGTGAACTAGCGTTACTGGTTTCTACAAGATGGAGGCTGATCTTAATGTGTATACCCTGAACCTTGCCCACAGTTGCAAAATCCCCATGTTACCCAAGCATGAATAACACAATAAGTTGCCTGAAATTATCTTCCTGGCCTCCGAAATCACTAACATTTGCCGCCTCAAAGTCTAATTTCTGGTCCTAGGAGGCAATTTTATAGAACGTTGCCAACCTGCAATTTTGTAGATAACAGAATAAAGTACAATGCATTTCGTGCCCTGCATTATAAACCTACATTTACATTGCCGGATGCAGAGTTCAATCTATCCACCAAGGAGGCTAAATGCTCTTGCTACTGATGCTTGGTTGGTTGGCTGGTTAGTTGGTTGACTGGTTGGCTGATAGATTGATTGATTAAAAGGTTGGTTGGTTGATAGATTGATTAGTTAGTTGGTTGGTTGGTGGATTGGTTTGGCTAATAGCTTGATTGGTTGATTGATTGATCAATTGATTGATTGATTGATTGGTAGGTTGGCTGGTTGCAACTTTTGCTTGGTTGCTTGTTTGGTTGGTTGGTTGGTCGGTCAGTTGGTTGGCTAGGCGGTTGGATAATTGATTGATAGATTGATTGGTTGGCTGGTTGGTTGGTTGGCGAGTTAACATATTTGTCATAATCACAATGGCTTGGATATCATTTTATTCAAAACAATTCAAAATTCTTACAAATATTGTCACAGCCTAGCCTTGCGGTGACTTGGAATGGACTCTAGGCCATAATTTGCATGTCGATACTGATATCCATATACAATGTAGTATATATAATATACATATTAATATGTTATGAGTATGAAATTCTTGTCATTTAGCACAATCGAAATACATTGATTATGTGAATCAAGTCCTAATTTGCTTGATTATTTTATACTATCATATTGGTTACCTACAGAACAAATATGATATATATCTATTTATACCTTCTTTACCGGAGTAGATTTTTTTAAAGTCTACAACTTAAATGAAAGTTACTTACTAGAGGGCACAAAGTTAGGTTAAGGTACGCCACTTTTCCCTGAGCACAAGAGCTATCATGACCAAAGCAGAAGACAAGATATCAAACGAAAAATTCATAAGACAAGCAGCAAGAGACCAAAATCTAAATATTTTCTTTAATGTAGGACAAGGCCTAGCCAGTTATACGAAATTTCACAACAATCCGTATCCAAAGTATCTTATGCTGTTCCTCCAAATACGCTACCAGAAATTATGCTAGTTCACCTTCATCCGCGGGGTAGAAAAAATCTGTTGTTTTTAAAATGGAGTATTCTGGGATCAAGGCTACTGACAGTAGGTTTAAACTGCAATATTTTTTCAAAGTGTTTCAATTTGAAACCAGCTGCTGTCCGTCGACTTGCTATCCCTAAATACAATTTTTTATACAAAGCATATAGTAGGTTACCCTGCGGATAAAGGTGAACTAGTGTAATAGTGTCAAAGGTGACAATGCCATCCAAGAGGCAGTATACATGTCACCGAGCTATGTCTTTGGTTAATAATCTTTTAAAGCAAACATACAACATGTAATTTTCTCAGCTTTTTCCACATATTAGATTGTCATCTATCAATACTTAACCTTTAAAATACCCCCATGTTTGTCCTGCCCTACTTCAGCTGTTTGATCTCAAAGGTTCTGGCTGTCAACAAATATGTCACACTACTACTAGTAGAAGAAATGTCAACAGATTTTCGCAGCACAATTTGACATGCTCCTGCTTGCATGTCTTGTATTTCACCTAAGGGTGAAGGGTTAAAGCAAACATTATCAGTCTGTGTAAAAGACATCTTTTGGGGACAGTTGGAGTTAAACTGATGCAAAAAGTAAAAAAAAAATTATTTTATTCCTTTCTTTTAATGAAATGTCTAACCTTTAGCACTAAAGTTAAGCTATTTCGCTACAAATCTTCTATAATAATAATTATAAGGTTACTAGTACTGGGCAGTGCTGAAAATACCCACATGCACACTTGCGAATGCAACGATTACCACATTTTGCTTAGCACAACTTACTTTTAAACCCTGGTATTGCAGTTGTAACCTGAAATTTTGCAGTTAGAACACTGCTTTTTTCCCACATACGTGCGTAAGCTTTTGTATTTACTTCTTAATATATTAAGATAATACGTAAGCCATGTAAAATGTAACTAGAAGAAAAGAAAATGGGTAACTTTAAGCTGATTTGAAGAAAGCAATCATAACTCCGAAGTGGGGCAACCTGAAAAACTGATGGCACAACCTGGATGAAAAGTATTTCGAGAACTGCCGGGTGAGGTACGAGGGGCGGTCAATAAGTAATGCCCCGACCCATTTTCCATAGCAGGAGATTAATGAAACTTGGCACAGTTATTAGTCTTTCTCTTCATAGGAACCACCCAGAGTTATGCATTTCTCCCATCGTTTGATGCAGCTCTGGACACCGTTTTTGTAGGACACTCCAGGTTGGTCCTCCAACAAATGCCTCATCAATGGCAGAAGAGGGAGGGAGCTGTTTCCGCAGACTTCCAGCCATGTTTGAAGGATGCCAGCATTTTACAAGGTCATATGATGGGGCATCATCACCATAAGTTTCTTTCATTTCATCAAAAATCTTCTTTGGGGTGCGTCCTTTCAAATACAAAAACCGGATCACTGCGCGACACTCAACTGGTTCCATTTCACACCTGGTCCATTTCGCACCTGACTCAGTTCAAACACCAGTAAATCAAAAACCACAATTAGTTCAGAGCTGTTTTTTGCAACATAAAGATATGAATCATTACACAGACAAAATTTCATCAGACGACTGGAAGTGGGTCAGGGGCATTACTTATTGACCGCCCCTCGTAGCAGCTATGGTTAAAGGTGCACAGTTTTATGGCACATCTGTCGAGTGGAGTGGGATTTGTTTGTTTATCCAAATCAATGTGGCCACACGTGTCAGCTTGCTTGACCTAATTCTGTTGTATATGTCAAGCAGTTTTATTTGTTCTCTTTCCACAGGTTGAACCAGCTGTAACATAATTCACCATGAAAATTTTCATCTTCCGAAGTCATGTAGCTGTTAGATATTGTTTTTATCATCAAACAAGTTTATTGTTCTCTCCAGAACATGGTACGAATCAAAGTAAACACGTCATGCAAAAGGTCATGCTTCATATAGATCATTAAGCTTTAATATCGTAGAGCAGAGCAGCATTTGTTATGCATACACTTCAAAGCATTTGCACAACATTTCATTGTATGGACTGGGTTTAAGCATGTTTGAGCTAAATGTCACATTGAAAGGTCAAGAGTGCATATCATGCGCATATAAATTGATTTTTGTCTTTCTTCCTAAAAATATTTTATCCTTTCAAAAGATAGGCAGTGATACCCTATAGTCTTTAATACAGGAAACCAGGCGATAAGAACTAAACAATACATTTGATCCATTTATAGAGCAGGGCTCAAAATATCACTTGCATATGCAGGTTAGTGCAGGTAAAATTGGAGCTGTGCAGGCATTTCTTGCGTCTACCTGCACTTAACCTGCACTGGTCCATGTACTGGGTTTTATACATTAATGTCCTATGATGCAGGTGTATATGGATTTGTTATTAACTGCATTGACTGGTACCAACTATTAAGTGTTAAGAAAAAATAGCAATGGTTTCTGAACAGCTTTAGTATGATCCTATAATTTTAGTAGTGTAGAGTAGTGCACACCAGGTTAAAATTTGTCTGGTGCAGTTAATTTTCAATGCAAGTATGCAGAAAAAGTATTTCGAGCCCTGTAGAGGAACCACAGTCAGGGCTCGAAATACTGGGTGCATGTGCACCCAGGTGCACCCAAAATTGGAGCTGTGCACCCAATTATTTTCTGTGGGTGCACAGGGGGCACCCAAATATTTTCTTACGTTTATGTATGAAAAGTTCAAAGTATACTAGTATACATCATACTATTGACATCTAAGAAAGTGTTAGAAAGATAGTAAAAATGTCTGTCATGGTACTTGTCAATGAATGTTTAAGAGTGTGAAAGCTTGTAACTAAGTTTTATTATTAGGTTATTACTTAAATTTAAGTGGTGCATACAAACATTTTTGATGCACCCAATTTTTTAAGCTGGGTGAACCAGTGCACCTAATCCCAAAAATGAATTTCGAGCCCTGACAGTATTACATGTAGATGCCACGTTATAAACATCGATCAGTTCATGAAAGAGTCCACAAAACTTAGCACATGTCACCCTACTCTAACACACTAGTGTGATTTCTTAGTGATTCTTGTATAAATTCAGAATATACAGAGTATACCATCAGCCAAGTTTGCATGGCATACATGTAACAACAGATTTGCTGCATGATTTAAGTGCTTCTCAAAATAGCGACCAATAAAATTCAAGGGCATCAGGACCTACGGGAGCTACTTTACTGGAAACAGAATCAAAGGAGACTTAAAGGTTAATACTCATAGTGCCACAAGGGCCGGTCCATCTAGAGTTTCAGGACTTACTTAGTCTTAGCGGCATCAACTTCATGTGACAGACGCAGCAAGCAAAGTGGCCTGGCAGGTGTGATCAACAAAGTCTAGTCTCATAGCAGGGTTTTATGAAAGGGCTCTTTAAAGTTAAACCCCAAGGAGCAAGACTTCACTGCATATGGCTTTTTGGGCTTCTTCTTTCTGAAACTGAAAGGTACTAGTAATAACAGTTTCTACAGATAAGATATCTTCTTAGACATTTATAACAATGTCTTTGTTAATTTTTGTGTATTTTGTGGTCTTTTCATTTGGCTAAGGATACCAAATTCAACATTACTATGCTTATTTAGTCCACAAGGACAGGATCTAACAAAACAAGGACTGTAAGCAAATAATTAGTTCCTAGTTATTTATTTTTTAAAGTCGGCAGGGGTTTTATGTTCACATCATTGCACTATAGTCTGTATACAGTAATGGAACCATAGGTGGTTTTGAGTTTGCAGTGAATTACAGTATCAGTAACTGTCTCTAAATTTTCAAGGCACCACATATAAAGGGATGAAATTATGTAGAGAGTGCTGCAAACACTTGTCTATCTATTGATAGGACTTACATGTACCTATACATATTAATGATCACTACTTTCAGCACCAGGGACAGACACTACTGACTGCGGAAGGCTGTTATCATAAGGGGTTTTGTAGCCTGGTATCCAGTCGTAATATAGCTCCCGAGTCTCTTCTCTCCTCTTCGCAATTATGAAGAGGAAAGAAGAGACTCGGGAGCTATATTACGACTGGATACCAGATACCAGGCTAGGGATTTTGATGTGCCAGGTTAACCAAAACTTCTATGGTAGCATCATTTAAAACACTGTTGGTAAGTTAATACAATGAAACATAACCATAACTCTTTACTGTGTTACTGAGCTTTCTTATTGCCTTTGTGTATGAAGTATTTATTCGGTGAGTCTGGATGTTTTCTTGCATGTTTGCAGTTATTTGAATACATTTTTCAGTAGAGTGACAGGAGTAGGTGGGGGAGGTAATGTCATTGCAATGTTCAGACGTGCATAAGTGACAGGAAGAAATGTTCAAAGGTAGAAGAACTACTTATTTATCAGACATCATGACAGACATCCCAGGCCATGTAGTCAAATAGAAAAGGCTACTAATCAATATTAATTGGAAGGTATTGCTTCAGCCAGTGTTTGTGTGTTTGTATTTTTGCAGTTATGTATTTTTCATATGCAAGTAATGTTCACCTTAGAGTTAGAGAAACAAACATGTGTAATGTTCAAACCTTGACATAAAAAAATCATGAAAAACAAAAAGAGATGTAAGCTCTGCATCTCTAAGTCTCTTATGTAAGTGGCAGCATCTTGCCAGCTGGTGTTTCTGACTATAGTTTGCATGCTTTATGCTAAATTGATTGAGTTTTTGCGGCAGGGCTGCTGCCAGCTTTGAAGTTTTTCCCATCCCACTCTGTCCAAATTGTTTGAGTGAAGATGTCCCCAAACCCCCTACAATACTCGCGTCCTGCAACGCTCGCCGAACTGCAAGAAATTAGGACACCATATGATAAGATCCTAGCTAAATTTTGCCTGATGCACGTCCACAACCTTGAGTCTACAGAGGATTCCTGACCCAAATGGACACTTCAAACACCACCGGATATGTGTAGGACTTGTGCCTTCAGGCAAGCCAGACTGGACTTACAACCAAACAGAACCACTCAGACTATAGCTACTGTAAATGCACAGGGTGCACCCAAATATTTTTCGACACGTGTATGTAAAGATATCAAAGTATACTAGTATACATCATATTCTTGACATCTAAGTGTTAGAAAGATTATAAAAAATGTTTGCCATGGTACTTGTTTCAGGATTCGATAGCCTGTAACTAAGTTTTATTATTAGGTTATTACTTAAATTTAAGTGGTGCACCCAAAAATCTTTTGGTGCACCCAATTTTTTAAGCTGGGTGCACCAGTGCACCTAATCCCAAAAATGAATTTCAAGCCCTGATCAACTTGAGCTCAATACAACAAGCTCAATATAACCAACTATAGTAACTATTATCCTAACTTCAGTGTGCCAGAAAATCTTATTACCTAAAAGTTGCACAATTCTCCAGACAATGTGCAATTGCTTGATGCATGATCGACAAGCTACAGTAAATTCAGCAATGTTTTTATGCTCGCGGATGCAAACTCAAACCAGTAAGAGACAACAGTGCATGCATGGTACTGCTGCGAACAGTCCTTTCTCCCGCTTAACCGCAAACAAAAATCTTTGCAAACTTAAATGCATTTACAGTATCATGAAAAGTTGTATATGATAGACGTATCTTGCATCAATGCTACCAAAGGCAAATGATCTTTGTAAGGTTTTCTTTGTAATTCTTTAGTGTAGAAACTTAGACACCTAAACTGATTTCTAAATTTTATGACCTTTGCATGGTTTTCTTTGTACTTCTTTATTGTGGAAACTTAGACACCTAAACTGATTTCTAATGTAAGGTTTTCTTTGTACTTCTTTAGTGTAGAAACTTAGACACCTAAACTGATTTCTAAATTTTATGACCTTTGCATGGTTTTCTTTGTACTTCTTTATTGTGGAAACTTAGACACATAAACTGATTTCTAATGTAAGGTTTTCTTTGTACTTCTTTAGTGTAGAAACTTAGACACCTAAACTGATTTCTAAATTTTATGACCTTTGCATGGTTTTCTTTGTACTTCTTTATTGTGGAAACTTAGACACCTAAACTGATTTCTAATGTAAGGTTTTCTTTGTACTTCTTTAGTGTAGAAATTTAGACACCTAAACTGATTTCTAAATTTTATGACCTTTGCATGGTTTTCTTTGTACTTCTTTATTGTGGAAACTTAGACACCTAAACTGATTTCTAAAGTAAGGTTTTCTTTGTACTTCTTTAGTGTAGAAACTTAGACACCTAAACTGATTTCTAAATCTTATGATCTTTGCATGGTTTTCTTTGTACTTCTTTATTGTGGGAACTTAGACACCTACCCTAACTGATTTCTAATGTAAGGTTTTCTTTGTAGTACTACTTCTTTAGTGTAGAAACTTAAGATCTAGACACCTAAACTGATTTCTAATGTCTTATCTTTGTATAGTTTTCTTTGTATTTCTTTATTGTAGGAACCTAGACACCTAAAATGGTTTCTAATGTCTGATGATCTTGGTATGGTTTTCTTTGTACTTCTT
The DNA here is from genome assembly GCF_000003815.2 of Branchiostoma floridae. NCBI lineage: Eukaryota > Metazoa > Chordata > Leptocardii > Amphioxiformes > Branchiostomatidae > Branchiostoma > Branchiostoma floridae. The sequence continues at coordinate 6,585,744 of NC_049994.1, read as the reverse complement.
TATTGTAGGAAGTTAGACACCCAAACTGATTTCTATTGTCTGATCTTTGTATGGTTTTCTTTGTACTTCTTTATTGTAGGAAGTTAGACACCCAAACTGATTTCTAGTGTCTTATCTTTGTATATAGTTTTCTTTGTATTTCTTTATTGTAGGAACCTAGACACCTAAACTGATTTCTAATGTCTGATGTTTGTATGGTTTTCTTTGTACTTCTTTATTGTAGGAAGTTAGACACCCAAACTGATTTCTAATGTCTGATCTTTGTACGGTTTTCTTTGTACTTCTTTATTGTGGGAACTTAGATACCCAAACTGATCATGATTTCTAATTTCTGATCTTTGTATGGTTTTCTTTGGACTTCTTTATGGTAGGAACTTAGACACCCAAATTGATTTCTAATGTCTGATCTTTGTAGTTTGTATGGTTTTCTTTGGACTTCTTTAATGTAGAAACTTAGACACCTAAACTGATTTCTAATGTCTGATGATCTTGGTATGGTTTTCTTTATTTGTACTTCTTTATTGTGGGAGACTAGACACCCAAACTGATTTCTAATTCTTTCCAGTTTATTTGGCCCTTAGGCCACACCAATTTAATTTCTTGGTTCACGGATTCGCTCACTCCTATTTTTTGGAAAAAAAATAAAAATAAAAGTTAACCACTCTAGCAAATTTTCACCATTAATGAAACCATTTACCAACTTTCTGGTGTTGCAAATTGGCCTTTATATTATAAGCTCCTTAAAGTGTGGGTATTATCATTGAAGTTATATTTTTCATTCATGAAGAATGGGACAAACATAAAAACTGACACTACTTTTGTAATTTTCAACAAACAGGTGCTGTTACTGTACAGTAATAGTGTTTTTGTATTGTTTTAAAGCTGAAAACTTTTAATCTTTATATTTTAGACTAGCCCTTACCTTTACCCCAACCATTTTACGATTCTTATTTTTATTTTTATTTTGCCCTTTCGCTCCATATTTTTTATGAAAAAATCCGTGAACCAAGAAATTAAATTGGTGTGGCCTTACTGAACAGAGCCACGCAAACCTTCAGAGCTGAGTCAAGTCACGTAGCTGCCACAGAGTGACGTTCTTCAGATCTAAAGGTGTTACCTCGTGATTTGTTACGTGAGCAGACAAGTGTGTCTGGGATATTAACAATCTCCAGCATATATGTATCTTTCCATAGCTATCTAGAGTCAGGCCTCGAAATACTTTTTTCTGCATACCTGCACTGGTGCAGGTAACAACGAAAATAACCTGCACCAGACAAATTTTACCTGCACCACAATTTAGGAAGTATGGATCAATTGCCCCAGGCGATACCCAAGCTGTCAAGTGATCTGGCGATGTCAGGATGTACAGTGTCCTCACCGTAGATACTCCGGCTCATCTGCAGTGCCTTTTCATAATACCTGAGCGCCTTTTTTCATACTAAAATTGTTCAAGAACTTTTCATACTAAAATTGTTCAAGAACCATAATTGCTATTCTTTTTTAAAAATATTTTATAGGTGGCAACAGTCAATGCAGCTAATAACAATCCATATATACCTACATCATATGACATTCATGTATAAAACCCAGTACATGGACCAGTGCAGGTTAGGTGCAGGTAGACATCAGAAATACCTGGCAGTGCACAGCTCCAGTTTTACTTGCACTATACACAGGTGGTATTTTGAGCCCTGAGAGACAATTCCACATTACCAAGAGGGTATTTTTCTTTTGATGTAACATTTTGGAAATCTTTATAACAATCTAACTGTGATAAGAAACTGTTTAGAACTATTCATAACATCTGTTTGACGTTCTAAATATTTTCTAAAGTAATCATACATGTTAGAAACATTTCTAACATCAAATACATTTCTTTCTTTTAGTTTCTAAACTGTTGCAACAAAGATTCGTCATTTGTTGAAACATTGATACAGTATTTTGTATCTTGGTCAGTGGGATGGGAAAGAGGACAATTCTCACATTCCTGCCAAGTACAGGAAATTATGTTTGTCTGCCAGCTTCCCACAAAGAACCACAACTGTCCACATTGATGTTTGAAAATTGTTCTAAATAATTTGTACCTTTGCTTTCAAAAAGTTTCCAACATAAGTTCGAACTATTGTGACGGAAATTCTCTTTTACTTGAACTTAATACAAATGTCTACCTTGTCCCCCCAACGACCTGGAGGTCAAGGGACTAGGTAGGTAGGTAGGTAGGTAATACAAATATCATTTTAAAAGCCTCTCAGTGACTTGGAATTGATTCTAATGTCAAGGCTTACAAATAAGAAATAAGGCAACAATATTTCTCAGGAAGTCTTGTGGAAGAAAAAACAAGTAAGACGCCAAAATTTATACGTTTTTTGTCCCAGGACAGTTATTTCAGGCTTATATATAGATAATAAGGGGCAAATGTGTCTGATAATATGAGTAAAACAGTGATTGAACAGTTAAACAGTATCCTGTGGCACTGTTCTCTTTACCATATTCAAGTTCAGCACCAAGGACAGGGATAATTTACATGTACAATGTATTTCAACATGTACAATATATTTCAACATTTCTCCACCAATCAAATCCACCACTTTTAAACAGATGCAAAAAGTATTTGTCTTGGCTTTAGGCTAGCCTTTGATAACAGTACTGATGATAACAAGTATTGATGACATTGGCTTGAGAGCAAAAGCTTCCTTGTAGATAAACAGTTGAACAGTATGTTGTGAGATTGTTCTCCTAACCATAATCAGCACCAAGGACAGGGATGGTTTACATAACTGTAAATGCATTTAAGTTTGCGGGGATTTAATTTCGCGGTAGCGGTAAAAGGGACTTTTCGCGGTGGGTTTAAGTTTGTGGTAACACCATAGACTGCAGTCTAATACCATTATAGAAAAATGTTTGCGTTGGTTTTAAGTTTGCGGTTAAGTGGTCACCGCGAAAACCGCGAACATTAATCCACCGCGAACATTTCTGCATTTACAGTATTTCAACAGTTCTCCACCAGTCAAATCCATCATTTTCAAACAGAAAATCTGATGCAAAAACTTCTTGTCCTGGCTTGAGGGGAGCCTTTGATAACAGCATGTGGCCATGAGTAATGCAACAGCCTTGACTGATTACCAGTAAAACAGTTTTTGTTATTTTAATCCACTCATAGTGATTAACCATTTAAACAAGTATTGGTGATATCTATCTATTTATTTATTTAATTGAGATTGCAGACAATGCAATACATGGAAAACCCAGGCAGTTTAACTGATATTGGGTGCCAACACATACATAAATTTATACTTCTCATAGAATACACACAATTAACTCAAATGGCTAATGCTGGTTCCCCTTTATCCGCGGGGTAACCTATGTCCGACTCCGCTGTATTCAAAATTTTAGTAACTAGGGATATCAAGTTGATAGACGGCAGTTTCAAATTGCATTGTATTTGAAATATTGCAATGTGAACCACAGTCTGTCGACTTAAAATCCCTGAAAAATTTATTTTTAAATGCAACGGATAAAGGTTACCCTGCGAATAAAGGTGAACCAGCGTTATACTTCAAGTAAAACAACAAGATTAAGCTTAAAAACAAACCTTCTTGAGTAGAACCATAAGTTAAGCTTGATATATAAGGTTGAAACTTTGTATATGGGATAAGAGCGAGAGCTTCCTTGTACAATTCTGTGTTTTGTTATGCAGAAATCTGAGGTATTACTATCACTAACTGAAGAAAAATGTCAGTTCTAATGAAATAGGCGAGAGGATTTTAGACTTATCAGCACAGCACAGTAGACAGGCAAGAGATGGTCTGAAATGATATCCCTTCTTCATTCATCATGATACCCAGTAACTGACACTTTAGGCCACACCAATTTGATTTCTTGGTTCACGGATTTTTTCATAAAAAATATGGAGCGATAGGGCGAAATAAAAATAAAAATTGTAAAATGGTTGGGGTAAAGGTAACGGCTAATCCAAAGCATAAAGAAAAAAAGTTTTCAGCTTGAAAAAAAGTACAAAAACACTATTTTTGTACAGTAACAGCACCTGTACCCACACTTTAAGGAGCTTATAATATAAAGGCCAATTTGCTACACCAGAAAGTTGGTGAATGGTTTCATTAATGGTGAAAATTTGCTGAGTGGTAATTTTTATTTTCATTTAATTTCCCAAAAAATAGGAGCGAGTGAATCCGTGAACCAAGAAATTAAATCGGTGTGGCCTTACTTGATTAAAACAGGAAGAGCCAACCACACTCCAGGTTGTGGTTAGGTCTTCAGTCTTTGGCCAATCTTGTTAGCTTAAAGAAAGATGCCTTTTTGTTGCTAAGTGTGAACAGGAATGGGAAGATTATGCAGAGTGTAAATGAAGACATCCTTAGAACGAATCAGCTATCACAAAGTACAAGAAGAATATTGCCCAAGGGAATTCTGCAAGCGACAAGCTTAATTATTCATTGCAATCCTAGTATGTCTGGGACATTTTGCTCTCACTGAGTGTGCACATGGCCACTGACACTTTAAATTTGGACACTACTAGAACATCATATAGGGGGCTATTAATTGTTACCAGTTACTGTATGTTAATTTTTCTGCATATGATTATGACTGAACGTACATGTATACTACTTGTGTTCTTATTAAAGATGCAAGGCTCATACATTTATACAAGTTGTGATCAATAAGTTCTCTGCCTCACCCAGAAATAATAACTAACATTTCGAAGCATGGATGTGAAGTATAATGTCTTTTACAAGTGTGTACAAAAATTCAAATAACTGTGATCATTACTTTACAACAAACACCCAGTAACAGTAGGTAACGTTATATAAAAGAGAAGGAAAAAACATGGACAATTGAGCTACAACCTGAGATGTGTGGGTCAACTTGCTCTGCTTGAAAGTCAGATACCCACTTCTTTCTACTTGAAATGCTTTTTAGGAAATCCTTATCAAATATTTTGGTAATGCCTTGAGTTCAAAGAATTTACGGAATGGGGAACTCAGCCCACATGTCTGATCATAGAGAAAAAGCAATCAACACAGATCAGCTTTCATGGGGGACCGCCTAGCACAGTGGTACTGTCTTCGCCTCGTGACCGAGAGGTTGCGGGTTCGAATCCAGCTGCTGTGTTACCGATCTTGTGCCCTTGGGAAAGGCACTTTACACGACTTTCCTCACTATACTCAGGTGAAAATGAGTACCTAGCTTCGGCTAGGGCCGTCCCTCAGATAGGACGTTAAATGGAGGTCCCGTGTATGGGGAGAGTCACACCCTATGCACGTTAAAGAACCCCCACACGTGCGATGGTGCGGTGTGAGATGGAGCAAACCTTTCTGTCTGGAGTTGGTGATTCACTTCAAATCACCCGGTTGGAGGCCTGGCGAACCTACGTACTGTATCAGCCAGCGAAAGGGTATATCACCCCGTAAGGGGCGGTATAACCTCGCCGCGTGTAGACATGTGCGAACATGTGCACATGTGTGTATGGCGGCTTTGAAAAGGTGTCCTTAACACCTGTTTCGCCATACCCTCCAAATGGAGAAACCTAATAAATGTGGATTTTTTTTATTGTCTGATCATACATTTGTAGTTCACCAAGGTTGTTTTTCTTGCAACCTTCTAGCTGATATTCAAAAAGACATAGAAAGAAATGACTGCAATGATTTTGAAATTTTGAGGATATTGATCATGAGAAAAAGGCTTCAAACTATAAAGTTGTGCCTCGAAATTATTTGAGTTAGACCTATAATCACTGGGTGAGGCCAATAACTTATTGATCACCCCTCATACGTATAAATCCTGACTGTAGTCATGAAGAATTGTCATGAAGAAGTTTTCTTGAGTGGTGTTTCCTTATCATGATACTGGTAAAGACATATCCAGCAGTTCTGATATACACATCATCAAAAACACATTTGTTACCATAGTAACACCATCCAAAAGTGTGTATCTCATCCTCCCCGATACAGCTACGGAATTAAGGGCATCCATCAGTTGAAGGGTGGTGCCAATTAGAGTATCACCAAGAGATTTATCACTTAATTTCGAGAGAAGTGATCCCTCAGCAAGTCTGATGTCTGTGGGGAAAACTGACCGCATTGCAATCAAGTCGTGATAGGGCGTGTACGGGGGTCATCCAGGCATGAACATTGGAAACAAGCTGCTGTAAATCACCGCACGTAGATCAATTAGCAAGGCTTGGAGATGAAAAATCGTCTGTCTCAATTTGCATGCAGGAACAACACTGACAATCTCACAAATATTGTGAGTTTGCGCCACCTCTTTAATTTATTTTGAAAGTTAGAGAATCAGATTACAAAAGCCGAAAAGGAAATTATATATATGATTAAATAATTTCTTATTTGAATTTTTAGAACTATGCCACAATGAATCATATAGAGTTAGAAAATACCTTACCACACGCTAACTTTCACTTGATTCCTAAGGGAACAATGATTTCATCTATCTCGTGCAACAAATCATGCTACATTGTAAGTATCACATATCTGCAGAAAGGAAGAGAGGTACATAAAGGGGTAATTCAAAACCAGTGTTGCATGTTAAATGTTTCTATAAATGCATTGGTATTGACAGCAGGCCTTTTAAGCAAGTAAAATATATAATTATGACATGCGTACCTGTTCATTATACATATTAACAACTTGCTAATTGATGGTAAGAATTGACATAAAACAACAGAAGGGTACTAGACATTTGACATCTGCATAGAAAGTGCCTCTGTTAGACTGTCAGTAGTTGGCCTCAGGCATGTAAATTGTAAAACATACAGCAAGCAATAAAAAATGGTGTTTTGCACACATGTGTAGTGTACGGTTGTATGCATGTGAACATCCATCCATGCCATGTAACAATCTTTTAAATGTCGATTGAAAAATAGAATATCAGGTGGGACATGAATCGCTACATACATTGTACTGTGCTGGTGCATTTGTATATGTCATTGATAATATTGGAGCTGAGAGTAGTTTCGATTTCTAAATTTTCATATCTTTTATCGCTGCTGACATACAATGAATGAAATAAGTTTGCCGTGTTTATGAACAATTTTCTTCATCAAAACTCAAAACATGGGCAAATTGTTTTGTCTTCTGCTTGCAATTGCCTACTCCCTTGTCTAAGTATAATAGATTTATGGTAAGTATTATGATATGCTGGAAGTGATTGTTCAGTACATTTGTATTTAATAAAATCCTTGCCAACTTAAGGTGGTTTCCTTTACTGGTTACCGGAAAAGGTGCCAGACATTTTCATTACATTACGAGTACAATTTGGCTAAAGCACTAATCGCGACCTCAAAAACACCACAAACGAATTTTGTCCTTGCGGCGAAATCAAATCAACGCTAACTTTTAAAATGCATCAACAGTAACCCTTTGCCACGAAATATGTATTCATATGCATGCGTTGCTGGACAGCATATTGTTTGCAAAGAATAAAAGGAAATCTGTCAGTAGTAACACAGAGAAAATACTTAGAAACAGTGTGGGGTATTGGAATTGACAATTTATTATCATATAATATCATACTCATCAAAGACAAAATTGTTAATCAAATGTTTCAGTTTCAGTTTGTCAAATATATCATTGTGCAAAAAACATATTATCTATAACACTCGTTCACCTTTATCCGTGGGGTGACCTTTATCTGTTGTCTTTAAAAACAGCACATTTAGGAGTATTAGGTCTGCTGACAGTGGTTTCAAATTTGCAATATTTTCAAAATGTTCCGATTTAAGAAAACCATATATGCATCCGTCGACTCTATATCTCTATATACGTTTTTTGTACAAACAGCGAATATAGGTTACCCTCGGATAAAGGTGAACCAGCTACCAACCTAAGATCAAAATACATGAACCAAGAAATATGTGTTATATTTATGCACTAACTAATAAAGCGGGATAGAAAACCTCTTAAGTTTAGATGCTAGCTGTAAATGCAAGAGTGCTTCCATATCACTATCAAATCCTCCATAAAAGTTGATGAACAGTGTATTCTATATAATGGTATCTTAATGACTTTCCATTTAAAGCACCTGAATGCACTCTTCTTCCTATCTGCAAATGATTCTTCAGAGGGTTTGGCTTATGACAATCAAGTCTCACTGATAGACTGCCCAATAAAAAAACTTTTTTGCATATATCATAAGCACATGAATATAGGGTCAATCTCACATTATTTCATATATACAAACATTTAAACTATAAAGCAATAATGGAGATTTGGTTAATGTGCATGTGATGATGCAAGTATGGGGGCATCATTTTTCTATATTTAGTATATAACAACAAAAACTGTAAAATCAATGTTGAAATTGTCACGCTGCTTTAATGTTTGCAGTTTTCAAGAGTAACTTCTTCAACACAACCTTACAACTTACACAACAAAAATGCTTGTTCTATCTTCATCTGCAATGGTCCTTGTGTCAACCACATACCAAGGAGCTTTTATCAGTCTCTCCTTGCACATACTAAAAAAAACAGCAAACACTGACCATTTTCTCCCAACTGTACAATTTAATCCCTACAACCATAAAGGCATTTAGACTAGATTATGAACCCTACATGCCTTTGATAGGATGAGCGTGTACATGTATCACAGTATATGGAGGAATAAAGAGAGAATCTGAGATTCTATCTTCTTCCATGAGGCTTTAGGTCACATGATTCGATGTCCTTGCTATCGGCAGTAATGGCGTCATAACTGAAGGGTTGTGTAAGTGGATCATTAGCTCTTTGACAATCAGATCACATTTCATCCCCCCCCCCCCCCCAAGCGGTTCAACCTTGTGGCCGCCCTTGAATCCCCTCATGAACCTGCAATTGGCAGAAACAAGGCTAATGCCTGCATGGCCCTGCATTACATGTAGCAAACCTCAGGCCTGGAACTGAACTAGCCCAAACGTACGACTGTAAATGCATTGAAGTTCGCGGAGAATTAATCCTTGCCGTTGCAGGAAAATGGACTTTTTTGCAGTGGTTTTAATTTCCCGGTAGCACCATGCACTGTAGTCTCTATTTTTACTGTTATTGAAAAAAGTTTGCAATGGTTTTAAATTCGCGGTGAAGCGGCTGACGCAAATGCCGCAAACATTAAAGTTTCTGCATTTACAGTATATCATCAGGGGAATTGTTTTTTTGAACAGGGAATATCTGTGGAGAAAGAACTTGAACACAAATAAATACCATTAGCAAAAGCTAAAAATTTGGGCAATTTGGGGGGGGGGCTCGTAATACATATTTTCAAAATGAAAAAAAAAAAAAAAATGAATGATAGGCAATATCAAATCTATTTGTTCCTTCTTGGATTTTTTTCAGAGAAAAAATTGGACTGTAAGATTTTAAAAAATGAATCTTTTTAAATAAAAGGTCGGTGGTGAAGATATACGGCTTAAATACACAAAAAAACAACAGCCTAAGGAGTTTAATGGCACCTTTTATACAATGAATCCCTTCCTTTGATTTGTTACAAATGTCCTGAGTAAAAGGCATTGTGTTTAGACCAAAGTTATGTGTATGTGGCTCTGGATGGTAATATTTAAAGATTTGTCATAGCTAAATCTGTATCACTATTTCTCGGGAATTAATATTTACCTCCATGAAATGTCATGGAGGCTATATTTTACCCTGCGTTTGTGTGTCTGTCTGTCAACAAGATAACTCAAGAACGGCTTGATGGATTAGTTTCATATTTGGTATGTTGGTGGGGTGTGATGAAAGCTAGAAGTGATTAGATTTTGGGCCCCCTAGCAACTTTCCTTGGTACTGCAGTGCCACTTCCGGTTTTGCTATCTCGTGTTCTGAACAAGATATGGTCCCAATTTTTGGGTGTTAGATAGCTCTTGTGCTTAGGAATAAGTGACATAAGTTTGGGCCCCCTAGCGTCTGGTTTCGGGATAGCAGGGGCATTTTTGTCAGAAACTTCTGAAGTGGATAACTCAAGAAGGGAACAATGGATTTTCATGATTTTTGGTATGTAGGTACCTTAGACAATGTTATACAAGATAAAATACAAATTATGCAAAATTAGATTACATTTGCATAATTAATGAGCTTATTCTTTCATAGCAGTTTTTTAATGTATCTCTTGTACCGGACATGATCTGGTTTTGATATTTAGGTGGTAGATAGCTTTCAACGTCATGACAAAGTGGGGCAAGTTTCAGCCCCCTAACATTTAATTGTGGAACTGCAGGGGTGTTTTTGTCAAGACACTCCAAAGAGGATAACTATAGAGAGGAATGATGGATTGCCATCATTTTTGGCATGCAGGTAGCTTAGGCAAAGATGTTTATAATGATATACATTTTATGCAAATGAGGACTTAATTTGCATAATTAACGAGGAAATTGTACAATTCCATTGTTTTCAATAGCTGAACTTAAGTAAATGTAACACATGTAATCTATGATAGGTGAGAGATAAGCAGATACCAAATATGCAAATGAGGAACTGATTTGCACAATATATACAGAAATAGCAAATCCACATAATGACTAATATTGGGAATTTTATAATTGTGACATGTGTACGTTAGTCAATAATGAACATCGCCATACATAAATTATGTAAATGGTAGTCATTTGCATGAAATTTACAAAAGCTCTAAATTTTCATGGAGGTATGAGGTCGCCGAACTCTAGTTATTTTCTATTTTTGAAAATGAAACGAAAAATGGACAGGCAAATCCGTGAAGCAACTAATGAAATTGGTGTGGCCTAATAATAACGTACAAAATTCAGATCCCTGGCTATTTTCATTTCTACGATATCATCTAAAAAAAAATAATGTGTATTCATGTCCATTAGCTACAAGATTGAGTTTGCATGATCTAATTAGGTTGAGGAAGGATGAAATGGCATAAGATTTGAATCTCAGAGGATTACTGAAGATGTAACCTTGTTAGAGGTGGTCCATAGAAAGATTAATCTACAACTATTACAAGATTTGGGGTCATTATAATCAAGTTGAACCTGTGAGCATCGGTCAGGGAAGTAAGACAATTAAATTACTGGACCCTTGAAATGACTATTACTTCCAAATCATTCCTTTCTAAAACAGGGACAGAAATGTAATTTACTCCTCTGTCTAAATGTAGTACATGTATGTATCATAGGTCAAAACGTCAGGAAAGTTACCACAACCCTAAAGCAACATATTCCAAAAATTCCTGTATCACTACAAAAATGTCCTTAATCTTATTTTTCTTCTTTCTTTTTATACAGGGAATAATTTTCTTAAGTAAGTTAGATACAATTGCTATTTAAGAATACATTCTGTCCACAAGTTAAGTGTTTCATGATCAAGAAAAAACTTGAAATTCTTTAGAGTGAAAATCCTGGTAAGAAATAGTTTCTTAAGAAAATGATTCTTGTGAGAATTTCCATTAAAAGAATATAAGGATATAAAAAAATGTGTACACGACTCAAGAAAAAAATTAGAAAATGAAGAAAAAAACAATAGATAATCTTTTTGTAATGATACATGTGTATATCAGATCTGTCAATCAGTAGAATAGAGCATTAGTTTAGGTCAGTACCTAGCTACAGCTCCTTCTGTGCATATATGATAATGGATGAACAGTATTCTCAAGATACTATTGCATTACTTAAGATACCGTGAAGACTTCTAGAAACCTTGGTACAGCTCCAAGATATTCTATTCTAAAACAAATGCTCCCCTACTTGTTGGAGATGTCTTTGGGCAAACGAGACCAAGCGCTATATATATATATAAAGTAGATTTAGCATACAGCAGCATTTTACCTGATACACCAGTGTGTACATGTATACACCAATAAATCTCAGTGAATCTCAGACCGACCTACAGTGTACATTAGCCCACACCAATTTTATTTGTTGTTTCTCGGATTTCCCGACCCTTTTTTTTATTTGAAAAAGAAAAAAAACTTTTCAAATTGATGGCCACACCTCATTCTGACAAAATTTCACTGCCTTTCCTATCTCAAATCAACTATGGGCCTCAAATTCCAGTAGCTGTACAAGCCTATTGATGGTCGTTTAACTTTTTTTTTCAAACTTTGGACTTTTTTTAACAATTTTTTTTTTCGACCGACCGACCCAATTTTTTCCGGCAAAAATCCAAGAAACGACAAATGAAATTGGTGTGGCCTTAACACAGGCATTACCATATCTCAACAACTTGAACAAGACCAATTTGTCAGCAGATAACTACAAAGACACATTCAAAGATTTCTTAAGAGCTTGCCTCCGCTCCAAGAAATACAGATAGTATTACCAATTCTTTTCTATATAGCTGGATATTCCTCATGCTTGACATATCAATCCATGGGATTTGGATTCAGGCAGTACCTTCCAGAGACAATAATACAGCTTGCAGCTAAAGACCAAACTAGGCTTTCTTTTATACTTTCAACAATGCATCATTTTTCAAAGGGAACCAGAAAACCATTCTCCTCCTCCTTCATCAATTTCATGGCTAGTATGCAAGGCAAAATTATACAGTATCTTCAATTCTCCATTGCCTTGATACAACATATATCAGTATGGTACAATAATTCTATTCTGAGACAACTACATTTGTACACTTAAGGTAAATCGGTTGGCTAAATTGGCATTTTGACCTTCAAATGTTTTCTTATTAATGAATTAAGAAAGAATGGAGCCGTAACGAATGTTGATAGATGGGCATTACAGAATTCTAAATCTGATTTTTTGGGGGGCCAAATTGATGACGTCATCATTTTTATTGGCTCTGATATTATTTTTTTCTATGACAAAATACAGCACTTTGGTACATACCACTGTAATGAAACTTCGTTTTTCGTTGCATAATGATGAAAGCTACAAATGTAGTGTTGCGCAAACTGATATCTACTAATGATAGATGTAGTAATTAGAAAATGTTTGTTTTCATCTAATTAAAAAAATTTAATTCTTAATAACTACAGATCGTTACTAGTAGAAGATATCAGTTTGCGCAACACTACGTTTGTAGCTTTCATCATTATGCAACGAAAAACATACTTCTACTTTAAAGTATGCTCAGATGAGTAGTATATAAACCTGTAATGTAGATATTGATGCTCTTGTTGAGTTCATTAAGAAACGTGCAACGTTGAGCAGTCTTACTTAAACAGAAGCCTGTCTGAAAGCTGGCATCTTCCTGTGAAAGGAAGCACTGTTCAACTTTGATAAGTACAAACCTCCCTTCCACAATCACTTCCTGTCCATCTTTTGCAGATTAACAAAACGTTATCATTTGATTTCCCGCAAGAAATGGCACCATTATGATAAAAGATGAAGGAAGTACTTAGTACTGTTTTTGTCTTAGGAAAACTAGCTAGTATCACCCTTTCTAAGACTTTGCATCTGAGCTATCTTATCATGTAAAAGTTTTTCTGACTCTCTGACTTGTATTGAGTTTGGAGACAACGCTTGTTTGCCTTTATCAATGGTGTAACCCATTGTTTTTCTGAACAGTGCATTTAGGGATATCAAGTCGACGGACCGTTGTTTCAAATTGTAATATAGCAGTTTGAACACATTTTGTCGGCACGATAGCCCTAATTAATACCCAGTTTTGAGAACGGAATCGGATATAGGTTACCCCGCAGATAAAGGTGAACTAGCGTTATAGGCTCCAGTGGTATCCCCTCTTCTGCTTTGTAATTTATCTCTTCCATGGTTTCCACGGTCATATCTCATCAGATTTACAAGGTTGACCCTCCCCAGGTGTCCATGGTATTCTCTAACCAGGTTTCCATCACATGGTTTCCATGGTAACTCCACCCAAGCTTTCTACGGTAACCCTTAATTCCCCGTTACCAAGGTTTCCCCTCTCCAGGTATCCTTGGTAACAACAAGCTTTCTATATGGTAACCTGTCCCCAGGTTTTCAAAGTTGCCCCTCCTCAGGTTTCCATGGTTGCCCCTCCCAAGCATTCTGTGGACACCTCTCCCAAGATTTCCATGGTTACTTCTCCCAAGATTTCCATGGTTACCCCTCCCGAGGTTTCCATGGTTATCCCTCCCAAGGTTTCCATGGTTATCCCTCCCAAGGTTTCCATGGTTATACCTCCAAAGGTTTCCATGGTTATCCCTCCCAAGGTTTCCATGGTTGCCCCTCCCAAGGTTTCCATTGTTATCCCTCCCAAGGTTTCCATGGTTGCCCCTCCCGAGGTTTTCATGGTTGCCCCTCCCAAGGTTTCCGAGGTTGCCCCTCCAAAGGTTTCCAAGGTTGCTCCTCCAAAGGTTTCCATGGTTGCCCCTCCCGAGGTTTCCAAGGTTGCCCCTCCCTTGAGGTTTCCAAGGTTGCCCCTCCCTTGAGGTTTCCATGGTTGCCCCTCCCAAGGTTTCCATGGTTGCCCCTCCCTTGAGGTTTCCATGGTTGCCCCTCCCAAGGTTTCCATGGTTGCCCCTCCCTTGAGGTTTCCATGGTTGCCCCTCCCAAGGTTTCCATGGTTGCCCCTCCCATGGTTTCCATGGTTGCCCCTCCCTTGAGGTTTCCATGGTTGCCCCTCCCAAGGTTTCCATGGTTGCCCCTCCCAAGGTTTCCATGGTTGCCCCTCCCAAGGTTTCCAGGGTTGCCCTGCCCAAGGTTTCCATGGCTGTCCCTCCCAAAGATTCCATGGTTGTCCCTCCCAAGGTTTCCATGGTAAGTTATTGGTAACCATCCCAAGGTTTCCAAGGTTGCCCCTCCCAAGGTTTCCATGGTTACCCCTCCCAAGGTTTCCATGGTTACCCCTCCCAAGGTTTCCATGGTTACTGTTGAATAAAGATAGGAGTTTAACAGTTACATCCCCCTTGACCGAATGGAAATTAGCCAAAATGGGATTTTTTTTTCTGGAGTTTGCCAGCCAGAGATGTTCCAGCAAGCAAGCTGACTAATATGATTGGTGGAGTTCATAACCTTATTTGGGCCTAAATGTAGGGAATTAAAGGGGGTGGAAAATGTGGTTCTGGGGAATGTAACTGTCAAACTCCTCTGTCTTTATTAAATCAAAAAATTACGTGACACTATTTCTAATATGAAGGTCTCCAAATCTATCTTAAGATGAAAAATCATTGACCCAACTTTGGCCGCTAATGCAGCCACAGGAGGCTTCTGGGACATAATGCTAGTTCACCTTTATCCGTTGGGTTACCTATATCCGTGGCTTTATAGTACAGGGTATTTGGGGATATCACGTTAATGGACGTTGGTTTCAAATATTCTCAGTATATTGCAGTTTAAAACTACCACCCATTGGCTTGATGTGCCAAAATACTGTTTAGAAAAGAACGGATATTGGTTCCCCTGTGGATAAAGGTGAACTAGCGTTACAAACCTTTTCATTTCCTGCTTCACCTACTGAGTGAAAGGGCCCTTAGGATGCCCCTTTCCTTCATCCACTTTCACTTTCATCTTAAACCCCTTTCTATTACCAAGTAATCAACTCGCCCCTTCCTGCCATTTGTCACCAGAGTCCATTCATTCAGACAGGCTTCCATTCCAAGGTCACCCTAGTGACACAGTAAGGTCACTTCCTTTTCATAAGACACTACCAATTTTAGTTCCAGCAATTTTCTACATCAAATATCTGATATAGTGATATAGTCAATATCAACAGAATCAAAAATTACCAAAAAAAAAAACATAAAGTGTCAAAAGAAGGCAGGAAACTCTTTCAAATGACATGCAAAATTGCTGATCTGCAAATCACTACACAATCTATGATGAAAAATCATTTTGACACTTCCCATTTATAAGACACTACCAATTCTAGTTTCAGCAATTTTTGATATCAAATATCTGATGATCAATATCAACATTAAAAAGAAATATAAGTAAAAAAAGGATAAAGTGTCAAAAGAAGATATGGGAGCTCTTTCATATGACATGTAAAATTGCTGAGCAGCAAATCACTGCACGATTTATGATGAAAAATCATTTTGACACTTCCAATTTATAACATACTACAAAATACACTTCCAGCAATTTTTCATATCATATATCTGATGATCAATATCAACATCTAAAAAAATATATAAGAAAGAAAGCATAAAGTGTCAAAAGAAGATATGGGATCTCTTTCAAATGACATGTAAAATTGCTGAGCTGCAAATCACTGCACGATGTATGATGAAAAATCATTTTGACACCTGAGATTGCTGAATCCGAAAATCATTTGTTGAAGAACCACCTGTATTCAAATGTCAACAAACTAGAACATTCTGTGTCCTTTCCGTTTTTTTTTAGAAAACATGAGACAATAGAATCTAAAAGTGTGCCTATGAATAAAAACCCCAACATTCAGCACAAATCACTGCACAATCTATAATGAAAAATCATTTTGACACCTGGGATTGATGAATCCGAAAATCATTTGTTGAAGAACCACCTGTATTCAAATGTCAACGAAGTGGAACATTTTGTATCATTTCAATTTTTTTTAGAAAACATGAGTCTATGAAAAAAAATCCCAACATTCAGCTATCATTTTCTTATTGTGAATGTGACAGTGATGCGTAAATGTCACATTTCTACATGAATGCACGCACCAGGTCTTCTTCCTATTACGAATTCAAAATGATCATTTCAAAACATCCACGCTGACGAATGCGGGGTTAATTTCTATCTGTCCAACTGGCGCCTGGATAATCTATACACTGTGAAAGTAATAGCTAATATCCTTTAGGGATAGGGGATCGCGATGTTCTGCCATGGAAAAAAGCGCTTGAGTTTGGAGACGCTGAAAGGCGGCCCCAAGGTGGTTACCTCACCACGTGAGTGATTGGCGTGGTGGATCGGGATGGGATATAAATAGCACTGGTGGTAACGGGGTACGTGTTCAGCATCATCCTCCTATACTATAGACGGATCTCTTTTCCCTAGTCTACCGTTAGATAAGATAGTGCGTGTGTGCGCCCTGACAGCGAAATTATCATTTTATGATTACCAAAATCTAATACAACTTGAGATGGTTTTGTTGGAAGTGATGTACTTTGTTAAACGTGTGCAGCATCCTCATCCTTACCTTTTTCAGACTGCTCCGCCTCGGCCGCGGCCCCTCCCCCGTAGGGCTCCCCGTGCAGGGCGGTGCAAGCTGCGCCCCGCCCTCACCGGCACTCGCAGCCGCTCCGTTCGGCACATACGGCTCGGGGTCCCCGTCCGCCTTGCCAGTCGCCTCGGTGATCTCGAGCGTCGGTACGGCGGGCCTCGCGGTTGAGTCCGCCATCGCGACAGCTAGCTAGCGCTCTAGCTGACGGCGAGGCGCTTTCTCGGCGATCGATGGCATTATGTTCTTGTGTTGATCACTTTCACTTTTCATCAAGGAGCCCAGATGGTTGCGGTCATGACCCGAGTCATGTGAGCAAATACTGGGTATTGATTGGTCAATTAAGGTTTATCTTTCTTGGACCTTCCCAGTGATAACAACGGGGTATTTTCAAATATAGCGACTCATCGAAATCATAACTAGTCTAGCAAGTTTCAATCATCAAAATAATATCATGTTGGACTTATTTCTGTATCAATGATCATTCTTTATTCCACTCAATCACTTTTTTATAGAAGATATCTATCCCTATCTTGAAATAATGGAATAGTCTGAACCAGCATGCTTTGGGCGCGTATTTCAAAATGTTAAAGATGGCGGAAAGTGAGACAAAGACAACTGTGTCCACCTTTTTGCTGCGTTAAGATCTTTCTAGAGCGTTCACACGATGTCTGAAGACAAGGAGAATGTTGTTCCTGTCACACCTGGAGTCTTCAACTCGCAGGAGACCAAAGTGGAGGTTCCGAAAGCCCCAAATATCGACGACTTTGAGATCTTGAAGCCGATCAGCCGGGGCGCGTTTGGAAAGGTCTTTCTTTCACGAAAGAAGAACAACCAGAAGTTGTACGCCATGAAGGTAGGCAAAATTAGTTTGGCAAGCGTTGTGAATCAAATGTGTGTGTGTATTTTTTCGTTCTGAGAAGATGTTTTACAGGTTTTGTTGTTCCTAAATGCGCACATGCTTGCCCGGACTTGCCTGACCTGGCCTGTTTGCTTGCTTATTATTGACCTTTGACATGTTGTTGTGAAAAGGACAAACAAAAGGAAATTGCCAACACTTTTGAAACGTTTTGACAAGTTCCTATTCTGTTGATTTCATGGACAAAATGAAACTATTGTCTACAATTTTCAGACAAGTTGGTTGCAGTCAGATTTCCAGATATACCTCGAAATCTTCAGTTACTGGGTAAATAAACAGCAGATTTTATGTTGCCACCTCTTTTCAACCTCCTTGAATTTATTCAGACTAGCCATGGTACAAGTTGACAATTGTCTGACTTGTCTTGCATCCAAAGTTCCAAACCCACAAATATCATGGTCCAGGGGTAGAAACTAGAATCATTAACACTAACAGACATCAAATACAGTTTCATCAGGCTTTTTGCTAGGATTTTATTATAATTAATGGTTCCAAAAATCAGAATTTCAGGCTTTCCATGGTATCTTCCCCCAGGGCCCTATTGTATTTCAATCTTAGTGTGTAGAGCGTCAAATTTCTTATCATTTTTAGAACGGCACATCCAAATGATGCCTGGACACATGCCTGGCTAAAAAGTAAATGTCTGAGTATCATATGTTATACTCATGCCTATTTAATGAGTCCAATTGCAATTCATTTGAGATATTGTATATGAGTGCGACAATAAGTGACGCAGTGGTAGACAAAAGGCAGATTGTCGACAAAAGATTTACTTGTTGATTCTCTAAGCTGAATATCAAATAATCAGATTATCCAATGACATATGCTAATCATTTTGCCTGCCTATTGCATGCCAGTCGTAAAAAAAACGGATGTAAACAAAAACTGCGATAGCTGATATTATTTTGTACTTTGTAATCTCTCTTTTTTTTATTTGGTTTTGGATGTAGACAATGACAATGTGGCACTGCACTCAAGTTTGTAACTTATATTAACTGTGCCACATATACAAGTAGTACAGACGGAAGGTAAAAGTAGTACAAAAACAAAATGTACTAGTAGAGCTGTGTACCAGTACAGTGTACCAATACAGTACTGGTACAATCAATTAGGTACAGGTACAAAATACCGGAACACTGGTGTACCACTGGACCTGTATGTAATTAGTGCAAGCCAGGCACTGCAAGATAACAGGTCAGGGGATGGCCACTTTGACAGATAAAATTACTGTGAAATTACCATAGCAGTCTCTGAGCCCCAGTCAGGGAAAAACAACAATTTTGTAAGGGTCAAATTTTACCTCCCTGACCGAATTCAGGGGGAACGGGTTTTCTGCGCGTGGAGAATTTGCGCGTGCGCGTGAAAAATTTGCGCGTGAAAAAATAAAGTTCCTGAAATATGTCAGAAAATGTGCAGCAAGGAATTCTAAGGCAGAAAAATTTGATCCTATGATATAATTTCCCATATGTAACCAGAATTTTTGGTTTGAAAAAATCCTGATTTTTAGATCCCTTGGGAATAGATTCATTTGCATATTTTGAACAATCCAAAATCCCATTAATAGCACAGAAATAACATGGAAAAATTACTTGTACGTGTGTGTATGAGGTTTTATATTGTAAAATGTTACAATTTGAGGCTTTTCTCCATTCTAGAAGCTTCATTTCATCTTTTTTGAAGCAGATTGTTTCACGCGCAGATTTCAAACTTTTTTGCGCGTGAAAACTTAACATTTGAAAATCACTTGAAAATCAATCAGATCGACATTTTGTACCCTAGAATGCAACAATACAATACTTAATTCCATTCTGTGCCATCTTGTTTCAGCTTTTTAAGTTTAAAACTGCAAATATTTTTTGAATCCCTTGGGAATCAGCTAATTTGCATATTGTCACGCGCAGATTTTTCACGCGCAAGTTTTCACGCGCACATTTTTCACGCGCACAAAACCCCATCCCAATTCAGGTACTAGTAGTACAGTGCCCATTTTTCCAACTGGGTGAAGTGAGAAAGGTCATGTAAAGTGCCTTTCCCAAGGGCACAACGTCTGGGGCACGGCGGGTATGGCACTCAGGACCTCTAGATTCCAAGCTGAACACTACATTTCTGTAATCTCTGTGTATCCGACAGGTTGTGCAAAAAGCAGACATGGTGCAGAAGGGCACAACGTCTGGGGCACGGCGGGTATGGAACTCAGGACCTCTAGATTCCAAGCTGAACGCTACATTTCTGTAATCTCTTTGTATCCGGCAGGTTGTGCGAAAAGCAGACATGGTGCAGAAGGGCACAACGTCTGGGGCACGGCGGGTATGGAACTCAGGACCTCTAGATTCCAAGCTGAACGCTACATCTCTGTAATCTCTGTATATCCTGCAGGTGGTGAGAAAGGCTGACATGGTGCAGAAGAACATGGTTCATCAGACCATCGCAGAGAGAGACGCTCTGGCTCTGGTCAAAAGTCCCTTCATCGTTCACCTCTACTACTCTCTGCAGTCCAAACAAAACATCTATCTGGTAAGGGTGTCCCTTATTTTACAATATTGTGTTTGTGACATTCATTCGTTATGTTCCCCTTCACGACATTGTTTTTTCTCTGTTTTTTTATTCTTCTTCAAACAGATAAAACGATTGGTAGTGTACAAAGAATGTAGTTACTCTTGGCCTGTGCAATGCCGGGCGTAAAAGACAAAATTGTACTGTGTATGTTTAACTGTAGACTTTCAGTAAGTGTTGTTATTGGATGGTGGTTTAATCTCTAAAGTTTCTAGAAACTTTTCGTTTGAACAATTTTGTAATTGCAGTACTTACTGCACTCTGTAGTCTGTAGTCATAGCTAGAAGGGAGTCGATACATGTCCAAGGTGTCATGAACTCAGGTCAGAGAGGTCACCAGAAAAAAAAAAGTTGCTACAAAATTTTGTGATTTACAGTATAGTAGAAGCCAGTTAATTGCACAACAGATAATCACACACTTCTGTTAATTGCACAGGGTCACCAAATCCTACCTGGTAGTGTGGTCTTGCTGGATAATTTCCCTTTGTTGCACCATCTGGCTAATTGCATGAAATATGCTGGCGAATGAGGTGTGTAATTAAATGGCTTCTAATTTATAGAAATTGAATAAAGCATGTGACACTTGCCCCCACCCCACCCTAGGTGATGGAATACCTGATAGGAGGGGATGTGAAGTCCCTGTTACACATCTACGGGTACTTTGATGAAGACATGGCCATCATGTACACAGCAGAAGTTATCCTGGCCCTGAAGTATCTACATGGTCATGGCATCATTCACAGGTAAGTGTGGACAGGAAGGCACCTGTTAGATTATTTTATAGTACAGTACTAGTAGAAGCCAGTAAATTGCACAACAGATTAACGCACACTTCTATAAACTGCACGGAATTGCAAAATTCCAACCAAACCGGTGTGGTGCAGCTGGATAATTGCACGAAATACACTGGCAAATAGGCTGTGCAGTTAAACTGTATTTATATATACTAATTATAGTGGTTAAGGCATATGACCGAGTTTTGATCTGGTGTTGAATAAGCTGGTATGAATTAATTGTAGTATAATTGGTATATCATACATGATATAGCCAACTAACAGAGCCTGACCTTAAAAAAATGAGTGAAGTAGTATAGAGTTTATTGTATACAGTATTGATATCTACCTACATATGTACTTATTAGTTTCTACTTACAATTTAAGCACCATGCCCATGCATGCGATATACTGTCAAAGTAACAGTCCTTATGATGCTTACAGTGTACCCAGCCCTAGGGGAGGTAAGTACTAGTAGTTGTGAATAACATGTGATCCATAATTATTTTTGCACTGTTAGATACAGAAAAGTCCTATTGGATAAGATATAGAAGATAATAATTTCACACAATCATTGAATGTCATATACTAGTACTAGCTTTTTGCCTCTGTGAGGGTAGTGGTAGTGTGGTAGCTGGTTTCGATGGCGTCCCTTACATGGAGTTAGTGCGATTAGCTGCCAATGTTAAATGTACATGCAAAACCCAAGAAAAACACGAGGAGTCGGTGCTACGTCGGTACTTCTTTGTTCACCCTCTCTCTCTCTCTGATCTTAACTCTCACTCCAATCTGAACTCTCTACAGTAATGCTGCTCTACTATTTATATGTTTCCTTATCTATTAGTGAAAGTTACATTTTTCTGTGTCTTAATCATGATGACTTATATCCTGGGCAGTTGATGGAAAGCCACAGGACTGTGTCCCAAATATGGTTATGTCCTTGTACAGTGACCAGAGAATCGTGCTTTCTGACCAAAGAGCCCTGCTCCCCACCGGAGGAACGGTGATTAAGCCTCTCCTGGGGTCATTGCTCACAGTGTTCCTTGTGCCATCTCAGAACTAAGTGAGAGTGACTTACAAGTTTGGTATCTTCTAGACATGAGTGTACATGCCATACTGCACTCTATTACACCTCCACGTAAGTTGAACATTGAAGATTTTTAATTTCTTCTCTTGTAGGGACATCAAACCTGACAACATGCTCATCACCAACAATGGGCACATCAAGCTGACTGACTTTGGACTTTCCAAGTTCAACCTGAATAGAGGTACATTTACAGGTCCATGCTGTCTTAAATATTAGCAGCTCGACCTCAAACTCAAAGTAATGATAAGACTAAAGATCGTGTCAAGGAATCTTAGGTAACCGATGGTCTGGTACACATTCTGAACCTCATTACAAGTGCCTTTACAGGGCTCAAAATGCCACCTGCATATACAGGTTAGTGCAAGTAAAATTGAATCTGTGCAGGTATTTCTGGTGTCTACCTGCACCTAACCTGCACTGGTTCATGAACTTGGTTTATACAGGTTAGTGCAAGTAAAACTCGAGCTGTGCAGGTACTTCTTGTGTCTACCTGCACCTAACCTTGGTCCATGTACTGTTTTTATAATATGTACTGATACTAATTTGCTGTATTATGGATTCATGGTATCATTGACTGTGGAGTATGAAATAGATAATGACAATAATTTCTGAACAGATTATGTATGTTCAATACTTCTGAGTGGTGCAGGTAGAATTTGTCTGGTGCAGGTAATTTCCAATGTTTCAGGTATGCAGACAAAAGTATTGCATTATAATTTATATAAATCCTTCTCAGTCTAAAGATTTATTACAAGGAATGAGGATAACGGGGCAAAGCAGGAGTTAGGTGGGGGTATTTTTCCTACACTTAGAATATGTTTTCTATGCACAACATGTTATATATCATATGTGTAACTATTCTACAATGGATGTTTTCTTTATTCTTGACCAGAAATCAACATGGCAGATGTGATGGGCACTCCATCACAGGTGAAAACGAGTAACGACTACAACCGCACACCAGGACAACTGTTGTCTCTCACAATGGCCTTGTCATTCGTAAGTCTGATAGATATCTTTACGTTACTGCTGAACCTTTTATCTAAGTAGGGCTGTGTACCTAAAATACCTGTGCCTGTATTGTACCTTTTAAATTGTTTAGGTACAGGTCCAGGCCTAAACACATGTACCTTAACAAACTAATCACTATTGAACGCCACTTTTTGAGACTAAAGATAAGTAAATTCCAAATCAAAGATGACAATTTATTGTGATTACCTTGCAGTTGAACATGAAGGAAAGTAGGAAACATTGTTTTGAATACCTCAAACCTCATACAGAGATAATAATTTCTCACATAAAAAGACAGTTGGCTACATTTATAACTTACAGATAATTGATCAAACTTGTTTAGGTACAGGTAAAGTTCCAGACCTGTACCTAAACCCGTGTACCTATACCTGTACCTTAAATTTGTTTAGGTACACAGCTCTATTGCTACATTTATTTTACACAGATTTTTGGCTTTTCATTCAGACTTCTATTTAAAAGTAGTATAATGTTATTGTTGCTACTGCTATGAATGTTAAAAACAACTAAATCTGCAGTCTTAGTCTCAAAGTTTCATCTTGAAAGCAACCTTTATGCAATTTTGTCATGCAATAATGGACTTCCTATATAATTCCCCTTTTTCCTTCTTTCTGTAGAGTGCACAAAAATCAGGCACTCCTGTAGCAAAACACAAGCAGCTTCGTCAGTGCATGAAGGACAGCCCAATGAGCTCTGTTCACTCAAGCCCCCTCAGTCTCAACCAATCAGCAAGCTCCAGAGGCACCAACCAATCAGCTAGTGGCTCTTCCTTTTATGGAAGTGTCTGCAGTGTGCTGAAAAGTCTTGTGACCAGAGGTGCTCCTTTAAAGCCCAGACTGCTAGATTCTAGTTTTGTAGAGCCCTCTCCAGTGAAATGCCTCACACCAACCCTCCGAGAGGCAAGCAGTTGTCCCGATTCGTCCACGAGTGAGATAAACTTCTTTGGGAAAGGCCCACCGTCCAAGAATTCGGTTTCCTCCATGTTTTTTGGCAAAGACGGAAGTCGTTCCTCCACAGGAAGTGGCGCAAAGCTTTCTGGGAAGTCCATCCCATGGTGCAATTCAGATCGAGGGGATGCCCCTACGCAGGAGTCTGGGTTAGACCAGAATTTCCTGGTTGTGCAATCAAAAACAAGAGCTAGTTCATCAAGGAAGGTAGGCGAAAGGATTGGCTCTGCAGGTTCAGACAATGTGTTTACAACATCAGACGTGAGCGCGGCCAAACTGAGGACCCCTAGCCCAGCGGTACACCCTGATAAAGACATCATGCATCTGGAAACCCCTAGGAGAGACACACCAGCAAGGAACATTTCCCCGAAGGCCATTCTGAACCTCTCCTCCCTGGCAAGCTCCTGGCCCAACTGTTGCAGTCCACAGTGGGAAGAGAGTTTCATGAATCATGCTGCTAACGCAAACAACACAAAACAAGACATCTGCACTGCATCCCTCCCAGACAGCGGGTGTGTTGTCGACACGGACGAAGAGATCCTCTCTCCGGAAAAAGACTCGGTGGCACCATTTCAGAACCACTTTAGAAAAATGGAAAGCTGTGAAGTGAATGCAAGGCAGCCTCACCCTGGTGTCACAGGTCAGAAGTCAAAGGTGGTAGGTCATGACGACAGTGACTCCATCATAGAGACTGAGGAAGAGTTTTTCTCTCCAGAGAAAGAGTCAGGGAATGTTGTATGTGGCAGTGATAGAAAAAAGGAAGCATTTGCGCATATCAAGAGGCATTCCTACTCTGGTGTCAACGGTACCAGTGATGGGTCAAAGGTGATAGGTCATGACCCGGGTGCAAAGTGCATGGGAGACATAGTCGGGTCAGGTGGAGTGAAGAGGGCGTTTGAGATGGTAGAGTTGAGCCCAGAATGGGAAAATGGTGAGCAGAAGACAGACAAACTATGCAAAACTCAGGACACATTTCCTCTGAGGTCCACGGGCTTGACTCTAGCCTTAGACAGGATCTCTGTGCAGTCTATGCTTGACTCAGCTGCTGACAAAAATGATAAGAGAGAAAATTGCAGAAAATACCAGGAAGAGTCCAACACGAAAACGTCTTCGTCGGAAAATACATCCGCTTCAGAAGATTATTCTAGAAATCAAGTTAGAGAGAAAAATGGACCATTTGAAAGCACCAGAAAGCAGGCAACTGGGAATGAGGATGAGATGGATCCAATCCTGATGCTTAGCAATCCGCCAAGCCCAATCGACTCACACCCACAGCCATTTCCGTTAGATGCCCCTCCCCCACGTGATAACGTCACGTCTCCTCTAAAGTCTGCCGACACAACCTTAGAGCACGACATGAGTCTGTTGAGCGTCGAGGACGACGACTCGAGGCCAAATTCCCGCAACATGAACTATTCCATCGAAAGTCTCGACCACACGAAGGAAGACTCGCGACCGAGCTCAAGAAGCTTGAACCATTCTGCCGACAACTTAGATGTCATCTGGGAAGACTGTTCGGCGGATCCTGTCGCGTCAAATCCACCGCCGCGTCGGCAGAGTACGGGAATGATCAAGGAGACGCCGAAGCGAGAGGTGATGTTCCGAGACTCGTGCGAGATCTACGCACGAAGCGACCACAGTAACTACTCGTCCGGGGCAGACTCGTCTGTGTGTAGTGTGGACGGACGTGTGGATCGCGTAGGAATGACAACCACTCCTTTTGGGACCCCAATGAATGGAGGCCGAAAGGATTCCAAAGGAACACCTCAGGTATACATGTACATGCAAACCTTTAACAAATTAAGTTTAAAAAGTTTAAGTTGCACATACATCTGTGCTGATGTGGAGGTGGGGTAGAGCCAATCTCCATTTCTGTAGCCCTTGGGCCACACATTTGCGAAAGCCACTACAGCATGGGGCTGGTCTGCCGGTAGTAATGTGTGTTTAACTCGGGGACACATACTTTTCCTCATTAGTGCTGAGTGCTAAGCAGAGAAAGCAGCATGTAGCATTTTTAAAGTCTTTGGTATGACTTGGCTGGGATCAAACTCATGACCTACCGAATGCAAGGTGAACACTCGGCCATTGCACCAATTAAACAGTGCTTTAACACGTGTATTATATATACTAGTATATAGCTGCAGTTGAGCAAATCTTCAATGATCAGTGGTTCACTCATTAATAGCATATTTTTACATTCCAAAAATTGCAGAACATGGGCTGGATACAGAAAACTCCCCACCAGACCCCTGCAAGAACCCCCTTCAGGACCCCCAAGAGCGTGCGTAGGGGCCCTGCACCCCCGGAAGAGGATGGTAGAGTCCTGGGCACTCCAGACTACCTGGCACCAGAGCTGCTCCTGGGGAAGAAACATGGTAGGATCAAGTGTTCATCCTGCCCCCTACAGGCTATCTCTTATCCTTAGAAATAACATTTCCTTCTAAAGATCCTCTTAGCTTAAATGTCTATTGCTACTGTAGTCTTGAACCCAGAGAGCTTAGATATGAGATGAGACTGTGCATAGCCTGATAATCAGTGATAGAAATTCTAACTTCAAAAACATTGTAGGCAAGAAAGTATATGTACCTTCTAAGTTCTATACCCACTTTTGTCTGTTGATTGAACTTGCCCTTGTGAGGACAATGGCTTTTGAAGATACGAAATGTTCGTCTTGGTAGGTGTTATCATTCTTTTCTGTGCACGTGTAAGTAAAAAGACTTCTACTGGGTTCTACGGTATACAATTAGTATTACATCATTAGTACAGTTGGACACCTTACATTATCATTTGCTGTGTGCAACAGGTCATATACCCTGTTGCATCATCAGTACAGGTGGACACCTTACATCATCATTTCCTGTGTGCAACAGGTCACGTACTCTCATGTCCCTAATAAACGTACCGGGACGTTTATTTTTTTTCCAGGAAAATTCCACCCGGTACGTTCTTATTTGGGACGGTACGTTTATTATTTTTTTGAAAATTGGGGCTTTGCTGACCAGGGACAACCGCATGATAAAAAGTTTGGGGTTTTCTGTCCATATGTCCGCGGTATTTTTGCTCAAAATTCACTATTTTTGGCCGAAGCGGCTCGGATTTCCCCTCCACTGTGACCCAAACATCCTAGCGATTATGTAAAATATCGGTCGATTTCGCTATGAATGTACAAAGTAAATGTTATTATTGGGAAAATAAGCCGCCACACTGACGTTTTGAAGCACAATTTTTTATATAAACAACTTTTACAGTCTCTATTTACATCGTAAATGAACACACTGATCACATAATTTTAGCATGTACAGGTACAGTATATAAATTTTCCGACCATGTGGTTCCATGCGCTATCGGCAGCGTCAACGGGGCGGACGAATAATTCCTTCACATAAGAAACAACAATTCGAACCTTCTTTCCCTTGTAATGTGAGTTTTGGGGCCGCAAATTCTCCAAAAACAGCAGAAATCCGTCCGTAAAAACAGCTTTAAACTTGAAGAAAAGACCGAAACTGATCCAACATGGCTGCCAGGAATAACACGCACTGACAGTAAAGCTAGCACCCTGTTGCATGCAGATTCGAATCACTAAAATGAGGCCGTAAACGGGTGAAAATGATTTTATTTCGGTGTAAGGCCACACCGATTTAATTTCTTGGTTCACGGATTCGCTCGCTCCTATTTTTTGGGAAAAAAAATAAAAATAAAAATTACCACTCAGCAAATTTTCACCATTGATGAAACCATTCACCAACTTTCTGGTGTAGCAAATTGGCCTTTATATAATAAGCTCCTTAAAGTGTGGGTACAGGTGCTGTTACTGTACAAAAATAGTATTTTTGTACTTTTTTCAAGCTGAAAACTTTTTTTCTTTATGTTTTGGATTAGCCGTTACCTTTACCCCAACCATTTTACAATTTTTATTTTTATTTTTATTTCGCCCTCTCGCTCCATATTTTTTATGAAAAAATCCGTGAACCAAGAAATTAAATTGGTGTGGCCTAATGATGGGCACAAAATGTCATATATATTTTCAGAGTGTTGAATTTCAGAAATAATCATAAAATTTTCTAATTTTAGCGGTTTCTAGTGTCAAAATATAATCTGTAACATATTTAGTATTTGTGGCCTGAATGCTGGGCTACTTCACAGACGAGCTCTCACAAAAACTTTGTGAACAGTTTGTGTCCATTTTGGAAATGTTGATGTGTGTTTTAATTGGTGGTTATGTCTAAAACATATATGGTTGAGTACTTGGAGCTATATTTATAATGATTTTATTGATATGCCAGTAATTCTAAGTAATGTACAAAAATATTTATTGATTACTTGCTTCAAGTTCTGAGTAGAAAATTCATGTATCATGTAAATTTTCACTTGTTGAATTTGAAAGCACTGTTGGCCCCCGGTTAGGAGTCTGTATACCATTCATTAGAAAATGGAGAAAATATTATAATTTGAACAAGATATCTATAGTTATTCAATATTCATTATTCATACAGCTATATTTAACTGATTTGGTGATCAGGTATATGTAAATAAAAATAACCTACCTGCTTATTATCTTCTTTCCCTTGAACAGAAGTAGCATGGACACAGTCTACATGTCAATTTGGTCATTTTCCGGGGGGTTATGTTTATTAGATTTTGAAGATTTGTCCGGGGGGTATGTTTATTCCGGAAGGTATGTTTATTAGGGACATGAGAGTAGACTGTTACATCATCAGTTCAGGTGAACACCTTGCATCATCATTTCCTGTGTGCAACAGGTCAGGCACACTATTACAGGGTATCCGCAGGTGATTCAATTTGCAGCCTCTAAACAATGGTTCCCTATACAAAAATGAGGAGATAGCAACTGTTAATAACTCAACTTTCTGACGTTACTGGCGCACAAACATACCCTCATATGAAAGCCCGACATCTCAGCTATCCGACAAATCACATTTCGGCATGAATCTAACGGTGAAAACTTCCGGGAAACTGAAAGATTGACCCATGACCTCAAAACCGCACCACAACCCAGTGAGGAGGCCATGTGCTAGGACAAAAAAGTCCCAACTTTATACCCCTAAAAACCACACAAACTCAGCTTTTTGGCCCTAATCACAAAGTAGAAACCCTCCCCTGTCACACCCACCTCAAAACTGCCAGGATTTCTACCCATTTGACCAGGAAAAAAATCTTGAAGTTTTAGGCCCTGAACTATATTCGACAACCATCAATTTGCATGGCGGATTGACTGGCGGATCCCCTACATCATCAGTACAGGTGGACACCCTACATCATCATTTCTTGTGTGCAACAGGTCAGGTACACTGTTGCATCATTAATTATTGTGTAAATAAACCTGTTGCATTTCGTTTCAGGAGCTGGGGTTGACTGGTGGTCCCTGGGAGTTTGTCTGTTCGAGTTCCTGACAGGAGTTCCTCCCTTTAACGACCAAACACCAGACCTGGTATTCCAGAACATCCTCCACAGAGGTGAGATTTCTTTAGGTCTTGGCGGAAGAGTGCGGTAACAGGCCTGAAGGTCTCCCTAAATTTCTACGTATTCTACCCAAAATTAAGAGAGAATTTTCAAATTCATAACCTCCAGAAACACTTTTTTCTGCAACCTGAAATATGAGGGCTAAATTTTATGAAACAAAGCCAACATTGTTTACTTTTGCTAAGATGCTAACCAAGCAACAGAAAGGCCCCTACACTGTTTGGGCTTAGGGAAAAAAAAGTTGTGTTTCCTATTGAGTTGCCCTCATCCATTTCTCTTTTACTTTGATAAACTGTATCGCATCACTAGAGAATTGGTCAAAGTCTTAAGAAAATAGAATACAGTAGAAGCCGCTTAATTGCACAACCCATTTGCCTGTGCATTTCGTGCAATTATCCGAGTGGTGCAAAAAAGCAAAGTTACTTAGCTGAACTGCGCCACCACGGAATTTGGGGCTTTTGTGCAATTAACAGAAGTGTGCGATTATCTGTTGTGCAATTAACTGGCATCTACTGTACAAGATAAAGAAGTATAATCCCTACCTACCAACCCTGATTTTTTCAGGACTGAAACAGGACATACAACATTTTTTTTCCAAGGCCTTGCAACACTAGCCTGGGTACCATCCGGAAAGTAGTTCGCTCCGGCGTTCATTATATACATGTACTATAAACAGTCGCTTCTAGCTCTGACATTCATTATACACTATATACAGTCGCTTCTCTGTGTTTCCGTCTGGGAACGTGGACCATCTCAACGTTTGGAATCGTACAAAAAGTGGAAGCACGCGCTGATTGGCCCCTACCCATGAGCGAATTATGGAATGGGTTCAAACGCTCATTCGAACAGGTGTCCCAACACCGGAAAAGCCCTGCGTCCCCTTGCGCATGCAGGCGCCGGGCTGTTGTCATCGAACGAGTGCTCTAGAACCCATTCCTTACTTCGCTTATTAACTGACGTTACCACCAAAAGGTTTGAATGCGCACGTCTCCAGACGGATAGCAGAAGCGAACATAGGAGCGGATGGTACCCAGGCTATTGCAACACAGGATAGGGCTCAAATCACAGTGCAGGGGATACAAATCACAGCATAGGGGCCCTTATATGCCCAATTGCACTTGTGAGAACCCTGGTACTAGTTCTCTGTATAATTCTGCTTGTTGTTTACAGACATCCCCTGGCCTGAAGGTGAGGAGGCCCTGTCAGACCAGGCTAGAGATGCCATTAATTCTCTCCTGTCTATGGAGGACTACAACAGGCCTGGACCAACTGGTAAAGAATAGTCATTTCTTTCGGCTTTCTAGGATAGAAAAAAATGGGGGAAGGAAGAAAGGCGTAGGGAGGAAGAGAGAAGGGTGGGAGAGAGGGAGAAAAGAGGGTGAAGTTTTTAACAGTGAGTGTAAAATATGTATCAATAAGTAGATACACAGTGAATGAATGAGCAACTGAGTGATTAATAAATTTTATTGCTCAACAATCGCACAAGGTACAAGGTATGGCAAACAATAACAACTACTAGCTATACAGACAATGGTACTACGAGGTTATATACAGAACAACAAAATATTATAGATAACAGCACAGTCATGTATGAGTGATCTGTTCTCGCATTTGGAATAATGTATAAAATAAAAGCAGGGTTGTAGCCAGCACCCGTCCTTCCGTCCTTTGACGAAATTTTGCAGCTGGGGAAGAAAAATGATTTTGCCCATTCTGTCCTCTGTGATGGACAAAAATTGATATGTAATTGTAAAGATATAAAAAAAACTGTCTCCCTTGTGTAATTTTTTTACCAAAACAGATGGTGTTGAACAGCATAGTCTACCAACAAAATTCCTCCTCAAAATGCAGGAAATAGCTTAAGGATTAAAAGTTGAGGGGACGGAATTTCAGGCTGGCTACAACCCTGGAACAAAGTATAAAGTGATTGAATAGTATAATGTAGATGAGTGCTTAACTGGAGATCCCAAATTTCTGATTACTGATTTTATGTTGACTTCTTGTTCCAGAGCTCCAATCACACCCATTGTTTAAAGGGTTAGACTGGGCAAACCTTCACGACATGGCGGCCCCCTTCGTACCCTGTCCTGATGATGACACGGACACCTCGTACTTTGAGGCAAGGAACAACGCGCAGCACTTACAGATGTCCGACATTGACCTTTGACCCCAAAGACCCCTCCTTTGGATAGGTAGTTGTTGCCAAGCAGCTGACCAACTGGTAGAGCTGTGTACCTAAATACCTGTACCGGTACAGTACCTTTAAAATTGTTTAGGTACAGGTCTGGACCTAAACATCTGTGTACCTGTATCTGTACCTAAACAATTTGAAATTTAATCACTATTGAACACCACTTTTTGAGACTAAAGATAAGTAAATTCCAAATCAAAGGTTACAATTGTGATTATCTTGCAGTTGAAAATTTAGAAAACTTTGTTTAGAGATTCAAATATCTAAATCCTCCTATATACAAAGATGACAATTTCTCACTAAAAAAGACAGTTGGCTACATTTATAACTTAGAGACAATTGATCAAACTTTTCTAAGTACACGTTTAGGTCCGGACCTGTACCTAAACCTGTGTACCTGTAGCTAAAATTTCTTTAGGCACTAGTGCACAGCTCTACCAACTGGACATGAAATTTTGATGCTGCACTTTTAGGCTTTGTGTATTTGCCAATTACATGCAAAGCCAGTTGTGGTCCAGAAAAGTAACCAATCAAATGTCAATTACACAGCTTTTGCCTTTCTCATTGGTTGGAGATTGGCCGATCCCATATGCTGTCTTGGAAGTGTTATAAGGCTGACTTTAATCAAGGAAAATGATTGGTTATGTAAAATAAGTGTAGAATAAAGTTCTAAAGAGCAGTGTTCCTGAAAAAAAAGAATACATGTATATGAAATGGCTGTTATGCCCCAAATCAGGAAATTACAATTAGATTTTACTTTTATTGAAATCTGATGCATGTACTGTTTATGTATGAAATTTAGAAAGTCATGAAATCCTGTGTATTGGTGGGAACAGAGTGTTTATATAATTATCTAAATGTTGGGAAGGCACATACCTTGATAAAACAAACTGCTGCTATGTTGGTATAGTTCACATGTACTGTAGGGTGAATGGGGGCCTCTAGTGACACTGATTGGTATTGCACTACATAGTGACTTTGTTTCATGCAAGGGTATTTGACATCTAGAATCATGAATGATATACTTCTAAACCTCATAGTAGGAATATACATTGTTGCAAATACTGACTAAAATAGACTAACTGCATTTATGTACAATAGACATTATCAATTTTCTTGGTGAATAAAGTTGTGATAAAACAACCATATGTCCAGCTATTTATGATTTTTTTTTGGTAATTTTTAACTGCCAAATGGGTAAGCTGTGATGCGGTTTACAAGACGCACATAGAACTCAAATGTATCTAATCTAGATTAATAGGAGTTATGGTTTTCATGTCTTTCATTGTGAACGTACTATGGTTAGGATTTTTAGGGGTCATGTCATCAATTGCAGGGTGATTGCCAAAGAAACCAAAAGTCCTGGGTTCAAATCTGTTGATGAGTTGCCGATCATGTGCCCTTGGGAAAGTCACTTTTACACAACTTTCCTAACTTCACTCAGTGGGACATGCATACCTTTTCCAGTTTCATATAATTATTATGTATATGTTGGGCACATGAATTTTCTACACAGCTTGCAGTAGTGACTCCTACTCTTTTCGATATGCGAAAAGAGTAGGAGTCACTACTGCAAGCTGTGTAGAAAATTCATGTGCCCAACATATACATAATAATTATATGAAACTGGAAAAGGTATGCATGGATATGAAGAAAACAAGCAGAAGACTAAAATGTCAGAATGTTCAACAACAGGAATTTCTAATTGCAATTAACTATAAATAAGCAACATTAGACACAATGGAAATCAAGGCTATATTTGGAAATTCTTCCCCAACCAGCAACCACTTTTTTACAGTCCCAAAGGGGCATTCAACCTGCCAATACCAACCAAAATTGAGTGACAGCAGCTAGCAGTCATTTTATATGCAAAATTATGTGGGCACAGTTACCCTGGACTTTGAGAGTTCTTAATTCTTTTCCTTATGTAAGTGAATATCAGTCAAGCATATCAACAATGTGCACCGTGCAAAATGATTATCAGTTGGAATTTTGACATAGTGGTAGAAAAATTGAAAGCACTTGTTTGTGTTGTTCAAGGAAGCAGACAACTACTAAACAAGCCATGTTTGATTGTTAGACAAACTCGGCTCTGAATGCTTAACAATGGTTTCTTGAAGTTTGTTTACATAACGGCATGGAGATTAAAAACTGCGTGCATCTCTTATAGATATGTTTCCTGGGAACTACCTGAAAGGTGTATATCATGCTGAATGCAAACTGTATCATTTATCATTTTTTTCGCCAACCAACCAACTTGTCGGGAGCAACCACCTGTCCTCAGCGACCATTTTTGCTCGGTCCATAGAGTGGTTGCTCAGGACAGGTTTGACTGTACTTAGAATGTATCATTTTCAAAGATGTAATAGTCGATTTACAGTGTGAGGTGAGATTAACTAACTTCAGTACATCAATGTATTCCTATGGTTCAAATAAAGTTGCATATGTGACCGAAGGGTCATTCACCCTAGATAACGCATGGGTTCAGTGTACGCACGGTCAAAGGGGTAACGTTACAGATAATCTTCCTGACCACTGATTTCACAATGAAGGCAACTTTTTCTTCGCCAAACTTTTTTTATTGTATTCGCACGCTCGCATCAGTTTTGGGTTCCCAGAAAATGTCATCCATATAATCAAATCAACATGGCGTAAGTCAAAACCAAAATTTTCTGCGTGCGCTGTATCCACGTCAAGGTCAGACAAGAGGACGGTGTGGGGATCCGTTTTCGTACGCGTTTGCCTCCTTCACTTCCTTGATCGAAGTTTCATCTGCAAAAAGTGTGGCAATGAAAAAGCATTGTCATGGCGACGGTAATATCGTTTGTCTTGGTTATACATGTATGTGGTTTCTTGATAGAGATGATTGAGGAATTGTATGCTTGATAAGTCATGGTCATGTTCCGGGCTGTATGTGCTAGTGTCGTAGTGTCGCGTCACGCTGTCCTTGATGTGCTATGTAGTATGATGTTGTTAATGGTGTGGCTTAGATGGTGTTGTATATGGATTGGTAGCAAGGTCTGTAGTATTAAAGTGAATATGTTGTCACCTGTGTGGAATCAAATACATAGATAATGCGGTCTGTTGCAATCTATCACAATGTTCATGTGAAACCGTCTGTAATTTGCCGATGACAACAAATACCAAGATATTGGAAACAACTGCAACATTGAGGTTTGTGCTTTTTCTGTACACCTTTAAGTACATCGATATAGATACGCGCATAAAAGGAACGCAAAACATATTAGTCCCTGCAATCTATGTCTGTGCGTGTGAGTGAACACACCATTATCATATGAGCTTTTATGTTGTACTGTTACGTCCATAGCGACCTTTTCTGAGCGGACCAAATGTACACATGGCTGTACACCAAGGTGATCATGGCCAACAGGAAGGATACCGCTTCGAAACATGGTCCATGGCGGTGTGGAAATGCTCAGATCATATGCAACAATGAAATATGCCTCATTAGTGTAATTTGCAATGTTATAAATTCTAATTACAGGGGGACCGCAAAATTCCACCGCAGATTTGTACTTTAGACAAACGACAGCCTTAGCTGAACGCGCGCGTAATTACGGCATTATTTAAACGTCTCGTTTGTAAGATGCATATAACCTCGCACAAGTTGAATATTATCATAGAGAAA
Organism: Branchiostoma floridae; assembly: GCF_000003815.2. Taxonomy (NCBI): domain Eukaryota; kingdom Metazoa; phylum Chordata; class Leptocardii; order Amphioxiformes; family Branchiostomatidae; genus Branchiostoma; species Branchiostoma floridae. The sequence goes on along the minus strand of NC_049994.1, from coordinate 6,550,078 downwards.
TATCAAAACAATTAACAAAGATGAAATTAGAAAGGTTATTTCAAGCATGCTACATGTTAAATTGATATTGTGCAATAATCTGCTCCTGGCCAGGTAAGTGTTGGGTTTCGGGTAATCCATTTTATGTCATCGGTTCCAAGGGAGCAAGGTATCTGCCCAACGCCGCAATGTTGACATAGGTGTATGAATAAGCCATTCTATAACATCTGCTCAAAGATCAAGAGCCGAACGACCTTCTGTGACATACAGGGAGATACAACCAAGTTACGGTAGGTTTGTACTTGCGGGTAAAAACTTCTCGGTTCCGTTGAAATACGGGTAAAAGATCTGGCGTTTCGTGGATCTTTAAACGTGCCAGCTGTGATTAAAACGCAAACGGACAATCCTTCATCGGAGACTTCCAACTTTGGAATACTCTCCGCGAGAGTAGCCTCCATAGCAGGCTCTCTGGGTCTTTTTTTGTGCTCATAATGCAATCAGCGACCGAGTACAAATAGAAATAACCAGCAAAGGTGTATTATGAGCCCAAAAGGCCCCAGAGAGCCTGCTATGGAGGCTACCGCGAGATTAGGACGTGATTATGATGCAGAAGCCACTAGTACTGTTCATACCGACTTAGTTTTGTTCCGTGCTACTCGGTGTACATGTCACTTCGGTGGCAATTCGGGTCGACGACCTGTTCCGACTTTTACGTCTGCCCTCTAATGCTACCCTCAAACGAGGGGCGAAGAATTCTAGGGTACCGCCTCTTCCGCCGGGACACGTGTTCGTCGGGCCCATGCCAGCCACGGGGTGCCCTCCCATGTGACCTACGTGGTGGCTTTTGCCGTGCGTCTATGGCAGAATAACTATGCAGC